>NC_135804.1:77311305-77463353 GCF_964213995.1 Mustelus asterias | reverse complement strand
AGCGCTCGGGGAGGGGGGAGAGCGCTCGGGGAGGGGGGGAGAGCGCTCGGGGAGGGGGGAGAGCGCTCGGGGGAGGGGGGGAGAGCGCTCGGGGAGGGGGGAAATCGGGGAGTGGGGAGGTCGGGGGAGGGGGGAGAGCGCTCGGGGAGGGGGGAAATCGTGGAGGGGGGAGGTGGGAGGTCGGGGGAGGGCGGAGTTCGGGAGGGTGGGGGACATCGGGGGTGGGGGAGATCGTGAGCGGGTGAAATGCGGGGAGGGGGAGATCGGGGGAGGGGGGAGATCGGGGGAGGGGGGAGTTGGTGGGATGGGGGCATGAGAGGGTCGAGGGTACAAACTGGGGACAGTTGGGGAAAGTTGGAGAGCTGGAATTGGGGAGAAGGAGCCGCTGTCCGGAGCCGGCAGGGACGGTGTCCCTCGGTCACAAACTGGGCAAATCCCGGCTCCGCTCTCGAGTGAACAAAACTTTTCCGGAGTAAGTGTGCGGGGAATAGATTTCAGCAGCGCCACAGTTTGCCCCGAGAGTTTGAGTCCCAGTTACACTGTCTATAACACACACTGTTACACTGTCTATCACACAGAGCTCTCACTCACCCATCTCCTGTGCTCTCGGCTCCAGACTCTGTGAAACTCTCAAACTGCCAGCTGCCGCTCGTTAAAACCTCTCAGTCCGACTCAGAGCACAGAAAACTCCGCTCCTCAAAGTACCATTAAACAAAAGTTGACACGAAGCAGCAATGAGTCCGCTCCTGCTCCAGCACCAGCTTAACCCGACACCAACACAACCCAAATGAAATACAGTCCTGTACCAGCAGAACCCGGCACAGCTTTGTACCAGCAGAATTCTGTACCAATAGAACTGTGCACCAGCAGAGCCCTGTAACAGCACAGCCCTGCACCAGCAGAACCATGCACCAGCACAACCTTGTACCAACAGAACCTTGTACCAGCACAGCCCTGTAACAGCAAAACCCTGTACCAGCACAGCCCTGTAACTGCAGAACCCTGTACCAGCACAGGCTTGTACCAGCAGAACCCTGCATCAGCACAGCCCTGTACCAGCAGAACCTTGTACCAGCACAGCTTTGTACCAGCAGAATCCTGTACCAACAGACCCCTGTACCAGCAGAACTCTGTACCAGCACAGCCAATACCAGCACAGTACTGTAACAGCAGAACCCTATATCAGCACAGCCCTGTACCAGCAGAACCCTGTACCAGCAGAACCATGCACCAGCACAGCCCTGTAACAGCAAAACCCTGTACCAGCACAGCCCTGTACCAGCAGAACCATGCACCAGCACAGCCTTGTACCAACAGAACCCTGTACCAGCACAGCCCTGTAACAGCAGGACCCTGTACCAGCACAGCCCTGTAACAGCAGAACCCTGTACCAGCACAGCCCTGTAACAGCAGAACCCTGTACCAGCACAGCCCTGTACCAGCAGAACCCTGTACCAGCAGAACCATGCACCAGCACAGCCTTGTACCAACAGAACCCTGTACCAGCACAGCCCTGTAACAGCAGAACCCTGTACCAGCACAGCCCTGTAACAGCAGAACCCTGTACCAGCACAGCCCTGTAACAGCAGAACCCTGTACCAGCACAGCCCTGTAACAGCAAAACCCTGTACCAGCACAGCCCTGTAACAGCAGAACCCTATACCAGCACAGCCCTGTTCCAACACAGCACAAGAACAACACAGGAAGAACATAGCACAAGCAATGGTGTAACAGGAGCATAGTATTTGGCCAAGATACACCCACCACCATCACAGAAACAGCAGAGCGCCCAACACGGCACAAACTTGTAACTACCTGAGAATGAAGCTGACTGTTTCCAAACTTAGTGTTATATTTCACCCTGATATGAGATGCTGAACATCAATCTGAGCCATCACCAGGATCACCAATTTGCTTCTCTGTCTCGCATTCTGCTCACCTTTCCTATCACACCACAACCCCATTCCCCTCCATATCTCACCCTTCCGCTCTTCCGTATCCCATTCCGTTCCTCTTTTCTATCCCACCACAACTCCATGTCCCTCCATATGACACCACTCTACTCTCCCATATCCCATCCACTCCCCATCTGTATCCCACCCTGCTTCCCCTCCATTCATATCCCACCCACTCCCCCTCCATGTCCCAACCACTTGCCTTCCATATCTATATCTGTAACCCATCCCACACCTGCTCCATGTCCCACCCCACTACCCCTCCATATCCCACCTCACTCCCCTCCCCCTCCATATCCCACTTCACTCCCCTCTCCCTCAATATCCCACCCACTCCCTCTCCCCCTCCATATCCCTCCCCAGTCTCCCTCTGTAGCCCACCCCTCTTCCTCAGTATCCCACCCCACTGCCCCTCCATATCTGACCCCACACCCCCTCCATATCCCACCCCATTCCCCCTCCCCCTCAATATCTCACCCTATACTCTATCCATAGCCCATCCCCTCCCCCTCCGTATCTCAGCCCAGTCCTCTCCATATCCCACTCCACTCTCCCTCCTCCTCCATATCCTACACCATTCACGGTGGCACGGTGATTAGCATTGCTGCCTCACAGCGCCAGAGACCCAGGTTCGATTCCCGACTTGGGTCACTGCCTGTGCGGAGTCTGCACCTTCTCATCATGTCTGTGTGCGTTTCCTCCAAAGACATGCTGGTTAGGTGCACTGGCCATGCTAAATTCTCCCTCAGTGTACGCGAACAGGCGCCGGACTGTGGCAACTATGGGATTTTCACAGTAACTTCATTGCAGTGTTAATGTAAGCCTACTTTTGACATTAATAAATAAACTTAAACATTCTCCATCCCCCTCCTTATCACCGCCCCCTCCATATCCCATCCGACTCTCCATCCATGTCCCATCCCATCCCCTCCCTCTCCATGTCCCATCCCATTCTCCCTCCCCTCTCCATATACCACCACATTCTCCCTCCCTCTCCATGTCCCACCCCATTCTCCCTCCCTCTCCATGTCCCACCCCATTCTCCCTCCCTCCACATATACCACCCCATTCTCCCTCCCTCTCCATGTCCCATCCCATTCTCCCTCCCTCTCCACGTCCCATCCCATTCTCCCTCCCTCTCCACATACCACCCCATTCTCCCTCCCTCTCCACATACCACCCCATTCTCCCTCCCTCTCCACATACCACCCCATTCTCCCTCCCTCTCCACATATCACCCCATTCTCCCCCCCTCTCCATATACCACCCCATTTTCCCTCCCTCTCCATATCCCACCCACTCCTCTGCCTTGGTTTATCTGTTGCCAAATGCTTATCTGAACTTTTGTAACCCATCCTCCACCTTCTATAAACCTCAACTCATCTAAAGCTCTGCAACCCATATCTTAACTTAAAATCAAGGATCTCCTTGATTTTAAAAATTCTCATTCTTCTTTTCAAATTCCTTCACTCCTTACCACTGTAACCTTCTCCAGCTTCACGATTCTGGAGATATCTGTGCTCCTCTAATTCTGGCTTCCCCAATTTTAATTGCTCCACAATTGGTGGCCATGCCTTCAGCTGCCCGATGCTCTGAGATTCCTTTCCTCTCCGTTTCTTTTCTGGGATGGTGGGACTGATGTATGAGGAGAGATTGACTAGGTTAGGATTGTTTTCGTTGGAGTTCAGACGAATGAAGGGGAATCTCATAGACATTTATAAGATTTTAATAGGACTAGACAGGGTAGATGCAGGGAGGATATTCCCGACGGTGGGGGAGTCCAGAACCAAGGGTCACAGTCTGAGGATTCAGGGTGGACCACCTGGTGAGGAGACATTTCTTCACCCAAGGAGTAGTGATCCTGCGGAATTCATTACGACAGGAAGTAGTTGATGCTAAAACATTGAATGTATTTGAGAGACAGCTAGATATAGCACTTGGGGCAAATGGGATCAAAGGTTATGGGGAAAAGCAAGATTAGGCTATTGAGTTGGACGATCATCCAGGATTGTAATGAATGGCGGAGCAGGTTTGAAGGGCCAAATGGCCTCCTCCTGCTCCTATCTTCTATGTTTCCATAATTCTATGTTTACCCCTCATTCCCCTCTTTTAGACTCTCCTTAAAATCTATCACTTTGACCAAACCTTTGGTCATCTGACCTGACAGTTCCTTATTTCATTCAGTGTCAAATTGTGCTTTGTAATATTCCTAGGAAGCAAGTTGGCATCTTTTGTTAAGTTAAAGGTGCTATATAAATGCAAGTTGTTGTTAAATGGGGAAATGCTCAGCCATGACAGAATGATGAGCAAGCAACATGTCATACAGAGGTAGCGGAGGAATCGAGAGGGGTGTTGTGAGGTAAATCTGAATGCAGCCAGTGTACCATGTGAAAAATGCCACTGTACTAAGATCACAAGACCAAGAGCAGGAACAGGCCACTTGGTCCCTATTCAACTATTCAATAAGATCATTTTTTTAAATCCATTCATGGGACATGGGCATAGCTGGCTGGCCAGCAATTTTTGCCCATCCCTAGTTGCCCTTGAGAAGGTGGTGGTGAGCTGCCTTCTTGAATTGCTGTAATCCATGTGCTGTGGGTTGACCTACGATGCCATTAGGAAGGGAATTCCAGGATTTTGACCCAGCAACTGTAAAGGAATGGCGATCGATATATTTCCAAGTCAGGATAGTGAGTGGTTTGGAGGGGAACTTGCAGTTGGCGGTTTTCCCAGGTATCTGCTTCCCCTGTCCTTCTAGATGGAAGTGGTCATGGGTTTGGAAAGTGCTGTCTAAGGATCATTAGTGAATTGCTGCAGTGCATTTTGTAGATACTACACACTGCTGCTACTGAGCATCAGTGGTGGAAGGAGTGGATGTTTGCAGATGTGATGCCAATCAAGTGGGCTGCTTTGTCTTGGTTGGCTTTAAGCACCCATCCAAGCAAGTGGGGAGAATTCCATCACACTTCTGACTTGTGTCTTGTAGATGATGGACAGGCTTTGGGGAGTCAGGGGGTGAGTTACTCGCCACAATATTCCTAGCCTCTGATCAGCTCTTGTAGCCATTGTGTTTATGAGGCGAGTGCAGTTGAGTTTCTGGTCAATGGTGACCCCAAGGATGTTGATAGTCGGGATTCAGTGAAGGTAACACCATTGAATGTGAAGGGGCGGTGGTTAGAGTTTCTCTTACTGGTGATGGTCATTGCCAGGCATTTGTGTGGTATGAATGTTCATTTTTACTTGTCAGCTCAAGCCTGGATATTGTCCAGATCTTGTTGCATTTGAACATGGACTGCTTCAGCATCTGAGGAGTCGTGAATGGTGCTAAACATTGTGCAATCATCGGCAAACATCCCAACTTTATATGGAGGGAAGGTAATCGATGAAGCAGCTGAAGATGGTTGGGCCGAGGACCCTACCCTGAGGGACTCCTGCAGAGACATCTGGAGCTGAGATGACTGACCCTTCACAACCACAACCACCTTCCGATATGCCAGGTATGACTTCAACCAGCAGAGAGTTTGCCCCCGATACACATTGATTCCAGTTTTGTTAGGGCTCCTTGATGCCACACTCGGTCAAATGCAACCTTGATGTCAAGGACTGTCACTTTCACTTCACCTCTGGAATTCAGTTCTTCCGTCCATATTTGAACCATGACTGCAATGAGGTCAGGAGCTGAGTGACTCTGGCGAAACCCAAACTGGGTGTCATTGGGCAGGTTATAGCTGAGCAGGTGCTGCTTGATAACACTGCTGATGACCCTTTCTTCACTTTACTGGTAGTCGCAAGTGGACTGATTGGGCGGTAATTGACTGGGTTGAATTTGTCCCGCTTTTTGTATACAGGGCATTCCTGGGCAATTTTCCACATTTTTGGGTAGATGCCAGTATTGTAACTGTACTGGAAGAGCTTGGCTAGGGGAGCAGCAAGTTCTGGAACACAAGTCTTCAATACTATTGCTGGAATGTTATCGGAGCCCATTGCCTTTGCAGTATCCAGTGCCTCCAACCGTGGGGCGGCACGGTAGCACAGTGGTTAGCACTGCTGCTTCACAGCTCCAGGGACCTGGGTTCGATTCCCGGCTCGGGTCACTGTATGTGTGGAGTTTGCACATTCTCCTCGTGTCTGCGTGGGTTTCCTCCGGGTTTCCTCCCACAGTCCAAAGATGTGCGGGTTAGGTTGATTGGCCATGCTAAAATTGCCCCTTAGTGTCCTGAGATGCGTAGGTTAGAGGGGTTAGTGGGTAAATATGTAGGGATATCGGGGTAGGGCCTGGGTGGGATTGTGGTTGGTGCAGACTCGATGGGCCGAATTGCCTCTTTCTGCACTGTAGGGTTTCTATGATTCTATGATTTCTTGATATCACGTGGAGTGAATCAAATTGGATGGAGATTGGCATCTGAGATACTGAGGACCACTCGAGGAGGCCAAGATGGATCATCCACTCAGCACTTCTGGCTGAAGATTGCTGCAAATGCTTCAGCCTTATCTTTTACATGAACGTGCTGGGCTCCTCCATCATTGAGGAGAAGCCCATCACTGCTGGTTGGATTTTTCTTCAACTCCACTTTGCTGTCTGTTCCTCATAACCCTTAACTCCCTTGAAAATAAAATAAAATCTGTCTAACAGCCTTGAGTATATTCAATAACCTAGGCTCCACTGTTCTCTGTGGAAGAAATGTAGAAGCATAGAAAATAGGAGTAGGAGGAGATCATTCAGCTGTTTGAGCCTGCTCTGCCATTCATTATGATCATGGCCTGATCCCACCTTCCTGCTATATCCTTTGATCTCCTTCACCCCAAGTGCTATATCTAACTGCTTCTTGAAAATATTCGACGTTTTGGCCTCAACTACTTTCTCGGTAGCAAATTCCACAGGCTGACCACTCTCTGGCTGAAGAAATTTCTCCTCATCTCTGTCCTAAATGGCCTACCCTGCATCCTCAGATTGTGACCCCTGGTTCTGGCCACGCCCACCATTGGGAATATGCTCCTTGAATCTAACCTATCTAGTCATGTTAGAATTTTATAGTTTCTATGAGATATCCTTAATTTTTCTGAACTCCAGATAATACAATCCTAACCAATTCAATCTCTCCTCAAAGATTAGTCCTGCCATCCAGACATCGGTCTGGAAACCTCTGCACTCCCTCCAGAGCAAGATCATCCTTCCTCAGATAAGGAGAACAAAACTGCACACAACATTCCAGGTGTGGCCTCAAAAACACCATATATAATTACAGCAAGACTTCCCTGCTCCTGTACTCAAATCCCCTCATTATGAAGACTAACATACCATTTGCTTTTTTTTTACTGCCTACTATACCTACATGTTTATCCTGAGTGACTGGTGTATGATGACACCCAGGTCTCATAGCACATTCCCCTCTCCTAATTTATGGCCATTCAGATAGCAATCTGTGTTTGCTATCAAAGTGAATAGAGTCATAGAGGTTTACAGCATGGAAACAGGCCCTTTAGCCCAACTTGTCCATGCCGCCCTTTTTTTTAAACCCATAAGCTAATCCCGATGGCCCACATTTAGCCCATATGCCACTAAACCCATCTTACCCATGTAACTATCTAAATGCTTTTTAAAAGACAAAATTGTACCCGCCTCTACTACTACCTCTGGCAGCTTGTTCCAGACACTCAACACCCTCTGTGTGAAAAATTGCCCCGCTGGACACTTTTCTTTCTCTCCCCTCTCACCTTAAACCTATGCCTCTAGTTTTAGACTTCCCTAACTTTGGGAAAAGATATTGACTATCTAGCTGATCTGTGCCCCTCATTATTTTATAGACCTCTATAAGATCAACCCTCAGCCTCCTACGCTCCAGAGAAAAAAGTCCCAGACTATCCAGCCTCTCCTTGTAACTCAAACCTTCAAGTCCTGGTAGCATCCTAGAAAATATTTTTTGCACTCTTTCTAGTTTAATAATATCCTTTCTATAATAGGGTGACCAAAACTGCACACAGTATTCCAAATGTGGCCTTACCAATGTCTTGTACAACTTCAACAAGACGTCCCAACTGCTGTATTCAATGTTCTGACCGATGAAACCAAGCATGCCGAATGCCTTCTTCACCACTCTGTCCACCTGTGATTCCACTTTCAAGGAGCTATGAACATGTACCCCTAGATCTCTTTGTTCTGTAACTTTCCCCACCGCCCTACCATTAACTGAGTAAGTCCTGCCTTGATTCAATCTACCAAAATGCATCATCTCGCATTTGTCTTAATTAAACTCCATCTACCATTCATCAGCCCACTGGCCCAATTGATCAAGATCCCGTTGCAATTGGAGATAACTTTCTTCACTGTCCACTATGCCACCAATCTTGGTGTCATCTGCAAACTTACTAACCATGCCTCCTAAAGTCTCATCCAAATCATTAATATAAATGACAAATAACAGTGGACCCAGCACTGATCCCTGAGGCACACCACTGGTCACAGGCCTCCAGTTTGAAAAACAACCCCCTACAACCACCCTCTGGCTTTTGTCAAGAAGTGGAGATGCCTTCGATCTTGGTTTCCAGGCTGCGGCGTTTGCTGTAGAGTTGGTGTATGAGGTGTTTGAGGAGGGTGAGAGAGGTGCGACAGCAAAGTCTCTCAGCGTAGTCCGTGTTAAAGGTTGACCTGAGTGTGTTCGTGATCCGTAGTCCTTTCAGTATCAAGTTTTTTTGTCAAGAAGCCAATTTTGTATCCATTTAGATACCTCACCCTGGATCCCATGAGATTTAACCTTATGCAACAACCTACCATGCAGTACTTTGTCAAAGGCCTTGCTAAAGTCCGTGCAGACAACATCAACTGCACTGCCCTCATCTACCTTCTTGGTTGCCCCTTCAAAAAACTCAATCAAATTTGTGAGACATGATTTTCCACTCACAAAGCCATGCTGACTATCCCTATTCAGTCCTTGCGTCTCTAAATACCTGTAGATCCTGTCTCTCAAAATACCTTCCAACAACTTACCCATCACAGATGTGAGGCTCACTGGTGTGCAGTTCCCAGGCTTTTCCCTGCAGACCTTTTTAAACAAAGGCACAACACTTGCCACTCTCCAATCTTCAGGCACCTCACCCGTGACTATTGATGATTCAAATATCTCGGCTGGGGGACCCATAATTTCCTCCCTTGCCTCCCACAATGTCCTGGGATACACTTCATCAGGTCCTGGGGATTTATCTACCTTGATGCGCTTTAAGATTTCCAGCACCTCCTTCTCTGTAATATGTACACTCCTCAAGATATTACTATTTATTTCCTCAAGTTCCCTAACATCCATGCTTTTCTCAGCAGTAAATACTGATGAGAAATATTCATTTAGGATCTCACTCATCTCTTGTGGATTCGCACATAGATGACCTTGTTGATCCTTAAGAGGCCCTACTCTCTCCCTTGTTACTCTTTTGCCCTTTATGTATTTGTAGAAGCCCTTTGGATTCTCCTTTGCCTTATCTGTCAAAATAATCTGCCAAAATAACCTCACATTTACCCCAATTATACTGCAACTGTCATTCATTTGCCCACTCATTAAACTTGTCCAAATCACACTGAAAGATCACTGCATCCTCCTCACAGCTCACCCCCTCACTCAGCTTTGTGTCATTGCAAATTTGGAGATACTACATTTTTGATAATGGATTCTAGAATTTTCCCCACTACTGATGTCAGGTTTACTGGTCTATAATTCCGTTTTCTCTCTACCTCCCTTTTTAAATAGTGGGGTCACATTAGCTACCCTCCAATCTGTAGGAATTGTTCCAGAGTCTATAGAATCTTGGAAGATGACCACCAATGCATCCACTATTTCTTGGGACACTTTCTTAAATTCTCCAGGATGTAGATTATCAGGCCCTGGGGATTTACTGGCCTTCAATCCCATGAGTTTCCCCAACACCACTTCTCTACTATTACTGATCTCCTTTAGTTCCTCCCTCTCACTAAACCTTCTCACCCACTCTGAACCTACTGGAGGAGACAGGATCCAAAAAGTGTCAAAAAAAAATACAAAAAACAAAGAACGGCAAAATCAATGCTCCCTTCCTTTGATAAAGCGCAAGGAAGCAGCGAAACTGGTCGGGATGCAAGCCAAGAGGGCAAGACTCAGCCTCAGTTACAGTTTTACTGGAGAGAGATGGCAAGGATGGCCAAACACTATCCGTGGCCAGCCCCGGACTTAGAATGAACGGGAGCTAAATGAACCCCAGTCGGACCTGGACTTGACCTTCAGGAGCTTTAGAGTCAGTGAGATTCTTTAAATAAAACACACACAAAAGATCCTCAGACATTGTCTTAGACATGGCTCGGGGATCGCTATAGTTTCACCTTAAATAGAAGGGATAATTGGACACGCATGGGAATCTATTAGAATGGGCAAACTAATCCACGCGGAGAAATATATACCGCTAAAAACAAAAATATAAATCTGTAACTCTGTATGAATGATACTCCGACCAAATGGTGACTGGGTAGAATCCACAGGCAAATCTGGGGAAAATGCAAATTCGACCATCAGGAACAATGGGAGAAACCTGGACACAGATTGAATCATTACAACTAGCAAAGGTGGATTGGCCATGCTGAAGTCTTCCTCAGTGTACCCTTCCACAGTAACTTCATTACATTGCTAATGTGAGCCTACTGGGGACGCTAATTAATTAATAAATAAAGAAATAAACAAATAAATTGTCAATGAAGTAACTTTAGCACTACCAACAAAAGACCTACCCTCATACCAAACCCATAAACCATCCTAATAAACAGGAATGTCCCGACCTAACTTGCTCCGCCAACTATCCGATATATACTACCCGAATCCACACCAGGACATCCTGCCCAGCACAACATAAAACACCCACAAAGAATAAAAGGTCACCCCATCCCACCAGCCCTGGGAGCCCCCTCACCCCACCCACCCTAACAGGCACACACGGGAGATGAAAGCGCCAAGGCAGGGGAGGACAACAAACCTTCTTTCAACCAACAACCCACCCACCAACATCCCTATCAGGAAACTCCCAGGATCTTTTTTTCCCACTGCCTGACCTCTTGTCCACCCCCCCCCCCATCCCCAGCAGCCCACCTATTACCCCCTCAGTAGCCCACCCACTAACAAAGATTCCTCCCCCACCCCCCCAAGAAAACAGAATCTGACTCTGCAATACACACAAAACCTTCCCAGCCAAGAAACCCCCAAAAAGCAGCTCTCCAACACACACACCACTTGGACATCCATCTCAGTCCCCTGAAATACGTAAACCTAGCAGCCCCCTCCTCCTAACACACACCACCTCAACAACCACCTCCCCCCAACCACCTAAAATACGACAGGAGCAGACCAGCACCCTCTTTTCCTTTGTTCTTTCTTTCTCCCCCCCCACCCCCAATCTACCCCTTCTCTTCTGCCACACTGCGATACCCCCCCACGCACCACCCCACACAAGAAAAAAACTAACATGGATAATAATATATAACATATAAGAAGAAAAAGGCCTAGGAGGCAAGAAGGAGGCAATAAGCCACAAGATGAGGGCAAGGCATCACAGGGAGCAACAATGGTTGGATGTGAGCTGAAAGACAAGTGGCAGAGCAATGAAGAAAAGAGACATGTCCTCTCTGTCCGACCCCAAAAACCTCTCACTAAATCCTGTGTTTCACAACATTTCTGATATCTTATTTATGTCCAAAGTATTTATTCAGTTGATCAGCGATTTCTTTGTTCCCCGTTGTAAATTCCCCTGCTCCTGACTGTAAAGGACCAACATTTGTCTTCAATAATGTCTTTCTCCTCACATATCTATAGAAACTTTTACAGTCAGTTTTTATGTTCCCTCAAGCTTACTCTTGTTGTGGGAAAAGTACCACTAGGCCAGGCTTGAAGGTTTCAAGAATACAGTTTTATTTTAACAAAGCTTCGTGGAGAAAAGGCACTAATAAGCAGCAAACCCTTCTCTCAACGAGACAATAGGAGCAGTCCATCTTTATACCCTTTACACAATAGATGGACCGGCATCTAGCCATTATCACATCGTTGTAATCAAGTAGGTGATTGATCGTTAACACATCGTTAGAGACAAATACAGACAGATACGGCCATGAACATGTTAACATCGCATTGTCTTAAGAACGGATACATTTCCTACGTCAGTGGCTATCAGTGGTTTTTAGTTTCGGCCTATTCATATAGTAATTTACAGTAATTGGTTTTCCTGCAGTTATGTATTCCCGATCCCACCTGTAGTTAATCTTGTTATCTTCCCCTATTGTCCTTACCTTTAAGCCCTGGCTGGCTTCCTGTCGGATTTGATTCCTGCATGTTTAACTTTGGATAGCTGTCTGTCCTTTATGTTTTAATCTCAGGTGGTTGTCTGTACTGAAAGTCAGTGCCCGTTTAATGTCTCTTTCCCAGGTGACTGTTTGTGTGCCAGGCAACCATCTTATGTGTACCCATCTGTATATTTTTCCTCCTTCACTCTCGTACTCTATTTTCGTTTTCTTAATCAGTCCCTTTGTCCTCCTTTGCTGAATCCTAAACAACTCCAATCTCACATCTGTTGTTTATCTTGGCCAATTTGTATGTCTCTCCCTTGGATCTAATACTATTGTATGCTTCTCCATTGGATCTAATACTATCTCTAATTTCCCTTGTAAGCCATGGTATGACCACTTTTCCAGTTTGCACCAGACAGGAATGAGCAATTGTTGCAGTTCAGCCATGCGCTCCTTGAATGTTTGCCATTGATTAACCACCGACAGCCTTTTTAGTAACATTTCCCAATCTATCAAAGCCAATCCGTGCCTCATATCATCATAGTTTCCTTTATTAAGATTCAGGACCCAAGTCTCAGAATCAACTACATCACTCTCCATCTTGATGAAAAATTCTTCATTTTATGGTCACTTATCCCCAAAGGGTTTCACACAACTAGATTGCCAATTAGTCATTTCTCATTTCACAATATCCGGTCTAGAATGGCTTGCTCTCAAGTTGGTTCCTCAACATATTGGTCCAGAAAATCATCCCGTATACATTCCAGGAATTGTGACTAATTTAATTTGCCCGATCCATATCACCCATAATTACAGACATTCCTTTATCACATGCATCTCTAATTTCCTATTTAATACCATTCCAAACATCGGCACTATAGTTTGGGGGTCTCTATACAATCCTTACTAATGTTTTTTGCCCCTTTGTTTTCTTAGCACTACCCATATTGATTCCATGTTGTCAGAGCTTCCTCAGTATGGTATTAATTTTCTCTTTAACCAGCAATGCAACTCCACCGCCTTTTTAGCCTGTCCTTCCTAAATACTGAATACTCCTAGATGTTCAGTCCCATCCCTGGTCATCCTGCAGCCATGTCTCTATAATCCTGACTGTGTCATACAATTTATATCTATTTGCACAATAGATTCATCCACTTTATTGTGAATGCTCCATGTGTTAAGGCACAAAGCACTTAGGCTCGTCTTTTTAACATTACTGGTCCCGTTCCCAATATTTTTCACTGAAGCCCTGTTTGAATCTGGCTAAAAATCCTCTTCATCTCCGTCTGAAATGGAGACCCCTCATTTTGAAACTGTGCCCCCTAGTTCTAGATTCCCCTACAAGGGGAATCTAGAATTAGCAGAATCCACCCTGTCCAGCCTCTGAGTCATATAGGTTCCAGTAAGATCATCTCTGAATTCCTCTACACTCCAATGAATACAGATCCATCCAGCTCAACCTTTCTTTATAACCAGCCCTTCATCCCATGAATCAGCTGAGGGAACCATCTCTGAATTGTTCCTAACACAAGTACAGTGCAATACATCCGAAAACCAGTGCTGTCCAAAACCAGACAGTTTTATAAGCAGGTCATGCAAGAGTTACATGTCCTGTTAAATGAGTGAAAGAAAACCTACTGGCTCTGTTGAGGAGTTGCGTGCCAACTAGCTATGTGCTTAGCACGCTTGATATTTCTCACACTGAAAGTGATCAGGGTGACCCATGACCCTACCCAATGCAGGCCAGTCCGATTTACCTGACCCAAGTCAGTCCCAATTGCCCAATCTGCATCATGTACCCAACCTAAACACAAAAACTAATAAAATGGATAATTCTGCTGAGTAAGAACAAAAGATCCTTGCAGAATCCAATTAGATAGAATATTTAGCTGTATATACTTCTTGGGAGCGTATTTTCAATCAAGATTAAGAAAAGGGTGACATGTTGGCACAGTAGCTCGCACTGTTGCCTCGCAGCGCCATTCCAGCCTTGGGTGACTGCTTGTGTGGAGTTTGCATGTTCTCCCCCACATCTGCATGGGTTTCCTCTGCATACTCCAATTTTCTCCCACAGTCCAAAGATGTGCTGGATTGGCCATGCAAAATTTTCCCTTAGTTTTCAAAGATGTGCAGGTTAGGTGGATTAGCCATGGTAAATGAATGGAGTTGTGGGGATAGGGCAGGGGGGTGGGCTGAATGGCCTCCGTCTGCACTGTAGGGATTCTGTAGTTCTATGATTCTATGGCAGTGGTGTTGAAGAGAAAACTTCAAAAGTTGAAACTAATCTGAAGAGTGAGAGCTCATCAGCCTGCATTGAAAGTAAGAAAAATCTGCCTGGAAATAAAATCAAATTCTCAGATCCTGCTTTGTTAGGATGAAGAGAAAAAGACAGGTGATGCAGGAAGATGTTCTGGAAAGATTAGAAACTCAGATGAATAGATGTATCTATATTAGAAATCCTTGATTTCATATGCTCCGTATTCATTGAATTAACATTTTGATCTTTTTTTCCAAAATCCATCAAGATCAGAAATCCGGCCTGGATTCTGTCCTATGGTTGCTGGTTTTGTATATCCCTGCTTGTGGGGAGACCAAAACGGTACACAGTACTCCAGGTGCAGTCTTACCAATGCCCTGTACAGTTTAGAAAGATTTCCCTACTTGTATTTTTTTAATTCATTTATGTGGGTGTTAGTGGTTAGGCCAGCATTTATTTTATTTATTCAATTATTTGTGTCACAAGTAGGCTTCCGTTAACACTGCAATGCAGTTACTGTGAAAATCCCCTAGTCACCACACTCTGACGCCTGTTCGGGTACACTGAGGGAGAATTTAGCATGGCCAATGCACCTAACCAGGACTTCTTTGGATTGTGGGAGGAAACCGGAGCACCTGGAGGAAACCCATACAGACATGGGGAGAACGTGTAGTCTCTGCACAGACAGTGACCCAAGCTGGGAATCGAACCCAGGACCCTGGCGCTGTGCTAACCTCTGTGCCACTGTGCCACCTCTATTTATTAGCCATCCCTCGATGCTTCTGAGAAGATGATGGTGAGCTGCCTTCTTGAACTGCTGCAGTCCTTGCGATGTAGGTCCATTTGGATGAAAAATAGGGGACTGAGGTTCAATTCCAGAGGGACTCCAAAATAATGGTGTGGAAATGCGGAGAATGCTCCTAAATTTAAAATGTCCCAGGTTGCTTTATGAAGCATTATGAAGCAAAATTTGACGCTGAGATATTGTGGGTGATATTTTTGGTCCAGTTAGATAGATAAGAATGGAAAGAGGTGAGCACAGTTGCAGCTGGATGATGACAGAGAGAAGTTGGATGAAGATAGTGTATTCCACTCTGTCATAAACTGAAGTAATGTCAAAAAATAGAAGTTTTTGCTTTTATGTGTGTCATTCACAACCACTGGACATCCCAAGTAGTTTACAGCAGATTAAATATTTTGAAAGGGTAGATGTTGTTGTAAATAGCAAATATGGAAGCTAATTAGCTAATTTACACCCACAAACAGCAATGTGATGATGACCAGATAATCTGCTTTTTGTGATGTTGAGTGAGGGATACAAATTGACCATGACACTGAAGATAACTCCCCTGCTCTTCATTAGAGCAATGCATGGGATCTTACCATCCACCTGCAAGGATAGCTGGGGCCTCAGGTTGATGTCTCATCTGAAAGATGGAACCTCCAGCAGTGCGGCACTCCCACTGTGCTGCAAGTATGAGTCAGCCAGACAGACAAGGAAAGATAGTTAACCAGAGTTATAGTCACAGGGGATCTCATCTATAACTTTGGTAAGATTTATTTTGTTACTGTGGTGGAGGCAGAAACAGGGTTGGAAGGATTTAGCCTGAGAGTTGAGGGAAAGAACTGCGGATTGAGGATGTGAAAACATATTCAAGGACTTTGGAGCGGAAACAGAGGGTGGAGATGGAGTCGTAGTTTGTAAGAAGAGGGGACAAAAGTTTATTTTCTGAGAAGGGTGATGATGGCAGATTTGAAAGAGAGGGGACAGTACCTGAAGAAAAAGAACCATTAATCTGTGGGACAGATTGAGGTGCCCTGCTCAGATCCTGCCCACCATTTGGAGAACTAGTGGGAAACCTGTGTTACTTTGGTGGGGAAGGTCTAACTGAACTAAGTGTCAAGCAATCCATGTCTAAATGCAGCAAGACCGGGACTATATCCAGGCTTGGGCTGACAAGTGGCAAGTAACATGACGCCACACAAGTGTCAGGAAATTACCATTTCCAACAAGAGAGAATCTAACCATCACAACTTGAGATTCAATGGCATTGCCATCGCTGAATCCCCCACTATCAACATCCTGGGGGGTTACCATTTACCAGAAACTGAACTGGACTATCTATATAAATATTATGGTTACAAGAGAAGGTCAAAGGCTAGAAAACTTGTAGTCGACAGATTAGTTCAAGGCTAGGTCATGGGGCAGTTTCAGAGGAAGTTTGGCCTTTGACCAGGGGAATGGAGCGAGGTGGTAGAGGTATCTGCTTGAAGGGTCTTAGTCTCAGTGACAAAGATGCGCATGAGTGCCTTACAATTGTTGGAGGTGAGGTTGAAAGAGATGGTGAAGGGGGGTTTAAGAAGACAATTTGCAATAAGCCAGTGTTTATCATTGGATGAATCTGATATGATGAACAGCTCTGGCAGTGGAAATTGGGACCTGAAAATGCTTTATGTGGTCCAGTCAGATCTGACAGTAAATGGCTAAAGCAATTAATCTGTTCAAGTCTGCTGCTCTTGGATTTAAGGGAGTAGAGGTGAAGGCTGTAGCAGTGAAACAGCTTGAGTGAGAAAGAGTATTAATCGGAAAAAAAATCAAAGACAGAGGGGAGAGTGTTGCTAAGCAGATTGGTAGCTGCAGGAATGTTGTTGTGAATGGATGGCCAAAGGCCCAGTTGGGGTATTGAAAGTGCAGTTATAAATGAATTGAGAGGAAGGATTTTTCTGGGGTTTGCAGGGGGATTAGAGTTTGGTGTGGGAGGGGTGTGGGTGGAGAGTAATACAAGGAAGGAAGGAGAGAGTGAGACATTGTTCTGAACAGTAATGCCATGGAAAAGCTAAACACAAGGGCTTATTAGGGGACCATGTTTCCCCGAGATCTGATGCAGGAGGCACTTCTTTTACTTCAAGCCTCATTCTTTCTCTTAAATTGTAATGTTACCATGGTGACCTACTTTGTAGCCCCCTTCACCACAGACTCCCAAGGACTGGACGAAAGTTACAGACAACAAAAGTACCCCCAGGTTACACTGAACAAGCTACCATGGAAACAGCCACTAAACAGTCCCAACACAAACTCAAGCCAGCACATTTCCATCTCATCAGACTATTAACTCTTCACTACCAACATCTTTCTTCATTTCCTGACAGCATTACATAACCTAGCTGCAGAGCTCAGTTACAAGAATTAAACTCAGAGCAGTAGGCATTCAGAGCAAATGCTGGAAAGAGTTAGGAATTGTCTGAAGGATAGGAAACAGCAAATATCCTTGGAGCAATTGCTGCAAAGTCAGGGAGATAATGGGCGGCACGGTAGCACAGTGGTTAGCACTGCTGCTTCACAGCTCCAGCGACCTGGGTTTGATTCCTGGCTTGGGTCACTGTCTGTGTGGAGTTTGCAAATTCTCCTCGTGTCTGCGTGGGTTTCCTTCGGGTGCTCGCTTTCCTCCCACAGTCCAAAGATGTGCAGGTTAGGCTAATTGGCCATGCTAAAAAATTGCCCCTGAAAGTCAGTGTCCGTTTGTGGGAAAATGCCACTTTGTGAGTCAGGCTTGAGGGTTTCAACAATACAGTTTTATTTAACGAAGCTTCGTGGAGAAAAGGCACTAACAAGCAGCAAACCTTCTCTCAATGAGACAATAGGAGCGGTCCATCTTTATACCCTTTACACAATAGATAGACCGGACATCTAGCCATTATCACATCGTTGTAATCAAGTAGGTGATCGATCGTTAAACACATCGTTATAGACAAATACAGACAGATACAGACATAAGCATGTTAACATCGCATTGTTCTATGAATGGATACATTTCCTACGTCAGTGACTATCAATGACTTTAGTTTCGGTCTATTCATACCGTAATTTACAGTAATTGGTTTTCCTGCAGTTATGTATTCCCGATCCCACCTGTAGTTAATCTCATTATCTATCCCTATTGTCCTTATCTTTAAGCCCTGGCTGGCTTCCTGTAGGATTTGATTCCTGCATGTGGGGTATTAGGGAATGCTCCCACTAACTGGAGCAAAATTACCACAACACCCCTGAGTGTCCTGAGATGCATAGGTTAGCGGGATTAGCGGATAAAATATGTGGGGATATGGGGGTAGGGCCTGGGTGGGGTTGTGGTCAGTGCAGACTCGATAGGCCAGATGTCCTCTTTCTGCACTGTAGAGTTTCTATGATTTTATGATAATGAGGGTTTGGGCAGAAGTGAAACAATGATTTCTGTGTATTTCTTTCAATTTAGTGTACTGTATTCACTGCTCACAATGTGATCACCTCTACATTGGGTGACCACTTGGCAGAATTGTAGCCCTCCGCTCACTCCACAGGCGTGATCCTGAGCTTCTTTCTCGTCTATTATTTTAATTCTTACTCTGTCCTCTCTAACCCTGACCTTCTGACGAACTCCAATGCAGCTCAAATTTACCTCAAGGAACAGCACCTTATCTTTCAGTTAGGTATATTGCTGCCTTCTAAGAACAAAATTGTTGAAAGATCTCACTTCTGAGACCTGCTCTATGTTCATCGTGACTGGCTGAGGAATGATTGTCAGATACATAGATATGTCTGAAAAGAAACTGGTTGATTGGATGAACATAACTCTATACAGATGCTGATGCACAAAGTGATGAAGGACTATGGTTGCACTCAGGTATTCATTGGTCCAACTGGTTCATTATCTCTTTGGTGAGAGAAAGTTTACCCTCTGTCCTCAAGATACCTTCCTGGAAAAGGGTTGGACTATCGGTCTCTGTGAAGAGTATCAGAAAATCAATGCCAATGTCCCAATCCAGATAGTCAATGCAGTTAAACAGTTGAAATAGAAATCATAGAAACCCTACAGTGCAGAAACAGGCCATTCGGCCCATCAAGTCTGCACCAATCACAATTCCACCCAGGCCCTACCCCCATATCCCTACACATATTACCCGCTAATCCCTCTAACCTACGCATCCCAGGACACTAAGGGGCAATTTTAGCATGGCCAATCAACCTAACCCGCACATCTTTGGACTGTGGGAGGAAACCGGAGCACCCGGAGGAAACCCACGCAGACACGAGGAGAATGTGCAAACTCCACACAGACAGTGACCCAAGCCAGGAATCGAACCCAGGTCCCTGGAGCTGTGAAGCAGCAGTGCTAACCACTGTGCTACCATACTGAGTTTGAGGGACTCAGATTTGGTATCATTGATGATCGTTTGTTTATTCACATCCTTCACTGTTTGTTGAGGTTGAGGTTAAGCTCAGAAGAAAAAAGTCTTTACTGTAAAGAGAGGAAGTGTTAGGTTTTTTAGGGAACATTAAAACTGACAAAGCGCCAGGGCCTGATGGCATCTATCCTCGACTGCTCAGGGAGACGAGAGGTGAAATTGCTGGGCCTCTGACGGAAATCTTTGTCGCTTCTTTGGACACGGGTGAGGTCCCTGAGGATTGGGGGATAGCGAATGTGGTTCCGTTGTTTAAGAAGGGTAGCAGGGATAACCCAGGAAATTATTGGCCGGTGAGCTTGACGTCCGTGGTAGGGAAGTTGTTGGAGAGGATTCTTAGAGACAGGATGTATGTGCATTTAGAACGAAACAATCTCATTAGTGACAGACAGTATGGTTTTGTAAGAGGGAGGTCGTGCCTTACAAATTTGGTGGAGTTTTTTGAGGAAGTGACAAAAACGGTTGATGAAGGAAGGGCCGTGGATGTCGTCTATATGGATTTCAGTAAGGCATTTGACAAAGTCCCACATGGCAGGTTGGTTAAGAAGGTTAAGGCTCATGGGATACAAGGAGAAGTGGCTAGATGGGTGGAGAACTGGCTTGGCCATAGGAGACAGAGGGTAGTGGTCGAAGGGTCTTTTTCCGGCTGGAGGTCTGTGACCAGTGGTGTTCCGCAGGGCTCTGTACTGGGACCTCTGCTATTTGTGATATATATAAATGATTTGGAAGAAGGTGTAACTGGTGTAATCAGCAAGTTTGCAGGTGACACGAAGATGGCTGGAATTGCGGATAGCGAAGAGCATTGTCGGGCAATACAGCAGGATATAGATAGGCTGGAAAATTGGGCGGAGAGGTGGCAGATGGAATTTAATCCGGATAAATGCGAAGTGATGCATTTTGGAAGAAATAATGTAGGGAGGAGTTATACAATAAATGGCAGAGTCATCAGGAGTATAGAAACACAGAGGGACCTAGGTGTGCAAGTCCACAAATCCTTGAAGGTGGCAACACAGGTGGAGAAGGTGGTGAAGAAGGCATATGGTATGCTTGCCTTTATAGGACGGGGTATAGAGTATAAAAGCTGGAGTCTGATGATGCAGCTGTATAGAACACTGGTTAGGCCACATTTGGAGTACTGCGTCCAGTTCTGGTCGCCGCACTACCAGAAGGACGTGGAGGCATTGGAGAGAGTGCAGAGAAGGTTTACCAGGATGTTGCCTGGTATGGAGGGTCTTAGCTATGAGGAGAGATTGGGTAGACTGGGGTTGTTCTCCTTGGAAAGACGGAGAATGAGGGGAGATCTAATAGAGGTGTACAAGATTATGAAGGGTATAGATAGGGTGAACAGTGGGAAGCTTTTTCCCAGGTCGGAGGTGACGATCACGAGGGGTCACGGGCTCAAGGTGAGAGGGGCGAAGTATAACTCAGATATCAGAGGGACGTTTTTTACACAGAGGGTGGTGGGGGCCTGGAATGCGCTGCCAAGTAGAGTGGTGGAGGCAGGCACGCTGACATCGTTTAAGACTTACCTGGATAGTCACATGAGCAGCCTGGGAATGGAGGGATACAAACGATTGGTCTAGTTGGACCAAGGAGCGGCACAGGCTTGGAGGGCCGAAGGGCCTGTTTCCTGTGCTGTACTGTTCTTTGTTCTTTGTTTGTAAATAACAATGTTTACAGTATCTGTTGTTCTTGTGTAGGAGCGCTGCTTGCAATGTGCCTATGACTTGTAACTTGATCCCTCCTGGACCATATAATTGGATTTGAGTTGTGCTCAGCCATTAATTTACCAACTATGGTTCCTGGTCAGATAAGACAGGTCACAATTGCTCCTGTATCCAATTTGAAATTAGTTTTATGTCCATTAACACAAATATCCAGAATGTACATCTGAGGTCTTTGATCTCACATTGGAAACATTGTTGTTCATCTTCATGTTGAGACTCCTCAATTTAATTAATGGTCTTGTGTGTGAAAATTCTCTTGTTATTCTCTGTGTATCTAGAAATCTTCGTTCTGCACATCTTTCCAAAGTGTCCAAACCTTTTACAATGACAACAATGTGCAATGCTTGCAGGACACTGTTCACACCTGTGGGGCTTTCTGGTTCCACAGTGCTGGCATAGTTTGATGACATCTTGAACTTTGATCCCATAAGGCGTCTTCTTCTCTGGAGTGTCCTTGGCATTCTTTTGTTTAAGAAGCTGCACCATCATTGTGGGTTTTCTGAATCGTGGTTTGCCTTCTCCTCTGAGTATGCCTCTGTTTTGTTTATGGACCTCTGTTTGCCTCACTTTGTCCAAAGTTAAATCTTCTTTGGATTGCAGTAGGTCAGATAGGGTGCTATAGCAACAGTGACTATGATGCAATCTCGTATCGGCTCAGCATTAGATCACCAAATTCACAATTTTCAGCTATTTGATACTGTTAGGGTACCAGAGCATAAACCTAAAGAATGTGATGAAGGCCGACTGGACCCCAACAGTTTTTCTATTTTGGCATTAGTCTGAGGATAAGGTGTTTCACTTCAGGTGTGATTCTATTGACATACTAGAAAGCTTTTATCAAATAAACTTCATTTAACAATATGGGCGGCACAGTGGTTAGCACTGCTGCCTCACAGCACCAGGGACCTGGGTTTGATTCCTGGCTTGGGTCGCTGACTGTGCGGAGTCTGCACGTTCTCCCCATGACTGCATGGGTTTCCTCCGGTGCTCCAGTTTCCTCCCAAAGTCCAAAAGATGTGCTGGTTGGATGCATTGGTTATGCTAAATTCTCCCTCAGTATACCCGAATGGGCGCCAGAGTGTGGCGACTAGGGGATTTTAACAGTAACTTCATTGCAGTGTAAGTAAGCCTACTTGTGACACTAATAAATAAACTTTAAAGTTAAAACTTTACAGTTTAACTCTAACGAATGACTTTGCTTAACTTTTACCAATTGAAATACTTAAACAAAATAGGACACAATTCTTAATTGCTTATCTATCTACATTATTTCAAATTTAAGCAATATTTCTCTTATAGGCTTAAACCCCTCTTCAACATCAGTTAGCAAACAACTTAGACTGATGTGTTTTAACTTGTTAACAGTCCTAGAGCCTTTGGTCACCTCTGGAGAGACAGAGAGACGCCTATCTCCTGACATTCAATCAGTAGCCTCCAGACGGAGAGAGAGAGGGACACCTCTTGCTTCTTCTAAAACCAGGCAGAAAACTGCTTGCTTTTCTCTGTAAGCCTAGCTCCTCCTATTAGCACATGGCATTATCTCTTGTCAATCAACCTAATCAAATCCTACTCCAAACCTCAAGGGGAAAACCAAAATAAACAAAAATGCATCAGATTAAAACAAACACCCCATTTTTAAAACCATTTTTTCTCCTGCATTCTCAGCATGGAGCTGCCTGGTTTCCAGACAAATCAACACTGAGTAAACCAGAGCTGAATTTTAAACATACCCCTCACAAGAAACATGATATATATTTCTTAAAGCCACAGTATCATCACAATACAGGACCATAAGACCATAGACATAGGAGCAAAATTAGGCCATGCGGCCCATCGAGTCTGCTCCGTCACACAATCATGGCTGATATTTTTCTCACCGCCATTCTCCTGCCTCTTCCCCATAACCCCTGACCCCCTTATTAATCAAGAATCTTTCTATCTCTATCTTAAAGACACTCAATGACCTGGCCTCCACAGCCTTCTGCGGCAAAGAGTTCCACAGATTCACCACTCTCTGGCTGAAGAAATTCCTCCTCATCTCTGTTTTAAAGGATCGTCCCTTTAGCCTGAGGTTGTGTCCACTGGTTCTGGTTTTACCTGCTAATGGAAACATCCTCTCCACGTCTACTCTTTCAAGCTTCACGGTATCCTGTAAGTTTCAATAAGATGCCTCCTCATCCTTCTAAACTCCAACGAGCACAGACCCAGAATCCTCAACCGTTCCTCATACGACAAGCTCTTCATTCCAGGAGATCATTCTTGTGAACCTCCTCTGGACCCTTTCCAAGGCCAGCACATCCGTCCTTAGATATGGGGCCCAAAACTGCTCACAATACTCCAAATGGGGTTTGACCAGAGCCTTGTACAGCCTCAGAAGTACATCCTTGCCCTTGTATTCTAGCCCTCTCAACATGAATGCTAACGTTGCATTTGCCTTCCTAACTGCCGACTGAACCTGCACGTTAACCTTAAGAGAATCTTGAACAATGACTCCCAAGTCCCTTTGTGTTTCTGATTTCCTAAGCATTTTCCCCATTTAGAAAATAGTCTATGCCTCCATTCATCTTTCCAAAGTGCATAACCTCACACTTTTCCACATTGTATTCCATCTACCACTTCCTTGCCCACTCTCCTAATCTGTCCAAGTCCTTCTGCAGCCCCCCTGCTTCCTCAATACTACCTGTCCCTCCACATATCTTTGTATCATCTGCAAACTTAGCAACAGTGCCTTCAGTTCCTTCCTCCAAATCGTTAATGTACATTGTGAAAAGTTGTGGTCCCAGCACTGACCCCTGAGGCACACCACTAGTCACCGGCTGCCATCCTGAGAATGACCTCTTTATCCCCATTCTCTGTCTTCTGCCAGTAAACCAATCCTCTATCCATGCCCTTACCTTACCTTGCCCTTAAGGATCTTACCCTTAACACCATGGGCACTTAACTTATTTAACAGTCTCCGATGCGGCACTAGACATTAATAAAGGTGTCTACCAGTTCTCCTGGCATCTGGATCATTTTGTTAAACTTGGCTCTTTATAATACCTTCTTACCCTTCTCCTCCCATAAATTGAAATAATTATCAAAGGCTTTTAAAACTTCTCTGAATTTGTCTGATGCTTCATTAATATCTTGTCTTGCTATCACATCATCAGCAATATCTCTAATAGAGTACAATAATGTATTGACTTGTTCAGCCTCTGACTTATTGTTGAATCCAGATGCAATTCTGAATCTTAAAACTCTCTTCCTCCATAACACCAAATTCAATATTTGGTTTGGCCCTTCCATATGCCCATGTTGGCCTTGCAATGTGAATCCATAACTATTTTAACCTTTTCGGAGATTTGCTTTGATTTTTCGATCTTCCATTGTGGTAGAGCTTTCCTGAACTGATCAGCTTTTTGCTGATAACCTCTGAAGTCGCTGACCCTCTTGGTAATTTTTTCTCAACTTCACAGAATGTTTAAATCAATCACTCTATTTCCTTCTGTTTAATGCTCTCCTCTTGCTGGGAAATAATTTTAAGCAGCCTATTTGTTTTTTCAATTGCTGCCTCGCCAGATGTCTGATATTGCACTCTTCAGGTGGAAGCTGTCAACTCCACATTTGCTACAATGGAATTTGCCCAGTGCTGCCTGCTTATTGAACTGAGTTTCTGTCTGCCTCTCAGCCTCTTGTGATGATTTCTAACTGTCTTACCAATGTCTTCAATTTTGGTGCTTCTTACTCTGACCAGATTTGCTAGCTTTTTTAAGGTGGATTTTCAGAGATTTCGGAATCCTTCCCAGCTGCTGCCACAAATTTGTCAGCTCCCACATCTGAGACCAGATTATATGTTGGTTGTAACAAGTTAAGAAATGATTGCAGAGATATAGAGATGTCTGCACAATAACTGGTTTATTGAGTGGACATAAATAGACACTTGGGATTTTCTGGCCACGCTCGCCCCAAAACTGGAAAATTCCGCCCAGGTCAACGGACCTTTGCATGGTCCATCCCCCACCCACTGTGATTCCTGTGGCAGGCAGGACAGGAAAATTCCTCTTCAAGTGTGTCGAAGTGATGGATCTGGAACACCATCACCCAGACATGGGAGGAAACCATCAAATGTTACACTGCACTGGTCACAACAAACCTTGAGAACGACTTCCAATTCCAATCACTGAGAGCCAGGAGAGGGCTTCAAGTGCTGGAGGCAATGAGAGAAAATTCCAAGGCTGATTCCCACTGTTAAGGGCCTTAATTATAGAGTCATAGAGGTTTACAGCATGGAAACAGGCCCTTTGGCCCAACTTGTCCATGCTGCCCTTTTTTTTAAAAACCCCTAAACTAATCCTAATTGCCCGCATTTGGCCCATATCCCTCCATTCTCATCATACTCATGGAACTATCTAAATGCTTTTTAAAAGAAAAAATTGTACCCGCCTCTACTACTACCTCTGGCAGCTTGTTCCAGACACTCACCACCATCTGTGTGAAAAGATTACCCCTCTGGACACTTTTGTATCTCTCCCCTCTCACCTTAAACCTATGCCCTCTAGTTTTAGACTCCCCTACCTTTGGGAAAAGATATTGATTATCTACCTTGTCTATGCTCCTCACTATTTTATAGACCTCTATAAGATCACCCCTCAGCCACCTACGCTCCAGAGAAAAAAGTCCCAGTCTATTCAGCCTCTCTTTATAACTCAATCCATCAAGTCCCAGTAGCATCCCAGTAAATCTTTTCTGCACTCTTTCTCATTTAATAATATCCTTTCTATAATAGGGTGACCAGAATTGCACACAGTATTCCAAGTGTGGCCTTACCAATGTCTTGTACAACTTTAACAAGATGTCCCAATTCCTGTATTCAATGTTCTGACCGATGAAACCAAGCATGCCGAATGCCTCCTTCACCACTCTGTCCACCTGTGACTCTACTTTCAAGGAGCTATGAACATGTACCCCGAGATCTCTTTGTTCTTTAACTCTCCCCAACGCCCTACAATTAACTGAATAAGTCCTGCCCTGGTTCAATCTACCAAAATGCATCACCTCGCATTTGTCTAAATTAAACTCCATCTGCCATTCGTCAGGCATTTGACAAAGTCCCTCATGGCAGGTTGGTTAAGAAGGTAAGGCTCATGGGATACAAGGAGAGGTGGCTAGATGGGTAGAAAACTGGCTTGGCCACAGGATGTGGAGATGCCGGCGTTGGACTGGGGTGAACACAGTAAGAAGTCTCACAACACCAGGTTAAAGTCCAACAGGTTTATTTGGTAGCAAATACCAGGTGAAATGGTAATTGCTACCAAATAAACCTGTTGGACTTTAACCTGGTGTTGTGAGACTTCTTACTGTGTTGGCCACAGGAGACAGAGGGTAGCAGTCGAAGGGTCCTTTTCCGGCTGGAGGTTTGTGACCAGTGGTGTTCCGCAGGGCTCTGTACTGGGACCTCTGCTATTTGTGATATATATGAATGATTTGGAAGAAGGTGTAACTGGTGTTATCAGCAAGTTTGCGGATGACACGAAAATGGCTGGACTTGCGGATAGCGATGAACATTGTCGGACAATACAGCAGGATATAGATAGGCTGGAAAATTGGTCGGAGAAATGGCAGATGGAATTTAATCCAGATCAATGTGAAGTGATGCATTTTGGAAGAACTAATGTAGGGGGGAGTTATACAATAAATGGCAGAGCCATCAAGAGTATAGAAACACAGAGGGATCCAGGTGTGCAAGTCCACAAATCCTTGAAGGTGGCAGCACAGGTGGAGAAGGTGGTGAAGAAGGCATATGGTATGCTTGCCTTTATAGGATGGGATATAGAATATAAAAGCTGGAGTCTGATGTTGCAGCTGTATAGAACGCTGGTTAGGCCACATTTGGAGTACTGCGTCCAGTTCTGGTCGCCACACTACCAGAAGGACGTGGAGGCTTTAGAGAGAGTGCAGAGAAGGTTTACCAGGATGTTGCCTGGTATGGAGGGTCTTAGCTATGAGGAGAGATTGGGTAAACTGGGCTTGTTCTCCCTGGAAAGACGGAGAATGAGGGGAGACCTAACAGAGGTGTACAAAATTATGAAGGGTATAGATAGGGTGAACAGTGGGAAGCTTTTTCCCAGGTCGGAGGTGACGATCACGAGGGGTCACGGGCTCAAGGTGAGAGGGGCGAGGTATAACTCAGATATCAGAGGGACTTTTTTTACACAGAGAGTGGTGGGGGCCTGGAATGCGCTGCCAGGTAGGGTGGTGGAGGCAGACACGCTGGCATAGTTTAAGACTTACCTGGATAGTCACATGAGCAGTCTGGGAATGGAGGGATACAAACGAATGGTCTAGTTGGACTAAGGAGCGGCACAGGCCTGGAGGGCCGAAGGACCTGTTTCCTGTGCTGTACTGTTCTTTGTTCTTTATTCTTTGTCAGCCCACTGGCCCAATTGACCAAGATTCTAAGGAGTGACCAGGGGAATTTTGTTTCTCAACCTAGAAGGAGGCAACTAAGAAAGAACAGTGTAATGATTTGAAAAAAGTAACCCCAAATAGTACTTTCAAATAAATTGGGAATAGAACGAGAGGGTATGGATCCAAACAAGGAAAAGATCAACATTGGGAAGAGATCAAGAGTTTCTTCTTCACCCACAAAGAGTAATTATAATGTGGAAGGTAAGGTTAAACTCTCTGAGATCATTTAAGAATTAGTAACTGTTCAATTGACTGGAAGGCCGGAATCTTTTTGAATGACTGTATTAAGATGGTCCAAATAATCCACTTCAGTGAAAATTGCATTGTAATCAATGTGCGTTGGCAGTGAGTCATTTATCCATACTGTGGCAATGACAGTTACACCAGACCTCAATCCTTGCAGAGATTGGATTGAACACCGATGGATAACTCATTATGGTGTTGAGTAAAGTACAAGGAATCTGTTTTTACTTATTTGTATTTTCGAATCACAGACAAGGCAATCTGGGAATGGAGGGATACAACCGATTGGTCTAGTTGGACCAAGGAGCAGCACAGGCTTGGAGGGCCAAAGGGCCTGTTTCCTATGCTGTACTCTTCTTTGTTCTTTGTTCTTTTGTAATCATATTCCCATAAAATAAAAGCAAAATACTGCAGACACTAGCAATCTGAAATAAAAACAGAAAATACTGAATAAACCCAAAAGGTGTGACAGCATTTGTGGAGGAAAAAACCTAATTAACGTTTTGATTCTGTATGACTCTTCTTCAGAGCTGATGCAATTATATTCCCATCCCTTATTGCCCTTGAGAAGGTTGGTGAGTCGCCTTCCTGAGTCACTGCAGTTCATGTGATGTAGGCACACCTCCCCCAACTCCAACGCTGCAAAAGCAGCCGTTTCCCAAAACATACCCAAATCTGTGTCCCTTATTCTTTCTGCTTATGTGATTGCACACTTTTATCAAATCTTCCTTTGATCTCCTTTATAGGACCAGAAACCCCTCCAACTAGACGTTACGTAATATGAAAAACCCCATAACCCATGGACACAATGGCCGACATTTTACTGGAATTCTCCATTGGCCTTGGGTGGGATTTTACGAGCCAAATACCGGCCATTTACTGTAAATAAAAAAACAAACCTCAGCACAAAACACACAAAGATGGGCTACACTGTAAGGGGTTAATTTCATACATTCCAACATTGAAGCCGAACCAATAGTATTAAAGGTCTAGAAATGGGGATATTATCACAACAGTGACGCAAAGATAACTGCCATCTAATAAACTAATTAAGTTGAGGAAGCCATTGTTACAAAGGGCCCCAGATAACAGCCATCACACAACAACATCCACAATGGTCAGTCTGTATGGAGTTTGGACATTCTCCTCATGTCTGCATGGGTTTCCTCTGGGTGCTTCAGTTTCCTCCCACAGTCCAAAGATGTGCGGGTTAGGTTGATTGGCCATTCTAAATTGACCCTAGTATCAGGGGGATTAGCAGGGTAAATATGTGGGATAATGAGAATAGGGCCTGGGTGGGATTGTGATCGGTGCAGACTCAATGGGCCGAATGGCCTCCTTCTGCACTGTAGGATTCTATGATTCTATGAATGGTCGAGGAAGGAGAGAGAAGCCTTTACATACATATCAAACTGGGAGCCAGAGATACCTCACTTTAATGGAGTCCATTGCTTTAGGTTATGGAAATAATATCAATACTGAATGAGTCTGTCTGGACCAGGGCACGGAACAGACTGAAAAGACCGGAAAGTGTTAAGCACTGACCATCCAGCAGGATGGCTTCTGGGAATGTGTTTGTAATAATCATCATTAAAAGGAAAAGATCAAATGTTTGGAGTTTCAGTTTGGAGCTGCAGGTATGAGTTTTAGTTTTAGAAGGGGCAGCACGTTAAAAAGAGCTGTATTCCCTCTCTTGTGTTCCTGAAGGGTGAAAATCTGCTGTTGTTGGGGGCTAGGCCAGAGTTTCTCTGGTGTTTTGGGAAGCTGTCTTGTCTTCAAACTGTTCAGAGAGAATCCAGAGAACTGCAGACTTGAACCAAAGGACTCAATTTCCCTTATAAAGTGAGCTGTAGACATTGCAGCATTGAACCTGTTTAAAGGGTCTTGTCTATGGCAAGGGTTTGTTTGGATTTAATCTCAATTATTTGGGTTTACTCTCCGTTATTTGGGTTTAATCTCAGTGGTTTGGGTTTAATATCAGTTGTTTGGATTTAATCTCAGTTGTTTGGATTTAATCTCAGTAGTTTGGATTTAATCTCAGTTGTTTGGGTTTAATCTCAGTTGTTTGGGTTTAATCTCAGTTGTTCGGGTTTAATCCCAGTTGTTGTGGATTTAATCTCAGTTGTTTGGACTTAATCTCAGTTGTTTGGGTTTAATCTCAGTTGTTTGGGTTTAATCTCAGTTGTTTGGGTTTAATCTCAGTTGTTTGGGTTTAATATCAGTTGTTTGGGTTTAATATCAGTTGTTCTGGGTTTAATCTCAGTTGTTTGGGTTTAATATCAGTTGTTTAGGTTTAATCTCAGTTGTTTTGGGTTTAATCTCAGTTGTTTGGGTTTAATATCAGTTGTTCTGGGTTTAATCTCAGTTGTTCTGGGTTTAATCTCAGTTGTTTGGGTTTAATCTCAGTTGTTTGGGTTTAATCTCAGTTGTTCGGGTTTAATCCCAGTTGTTGTGGATTTAATCTCAGTTGTTTGGATTTAATCTCAGTTGTTTGGGTTTAATCTCAGTTGTTTGGGTTTAATCTCAGTTGTTTGGGTTTAATCTCAGTTGTTTGGATTTAATATCAGTTGTTTGGATTTAATCTCAGTTGTTTGGGTTTAATATCAGTTGTTTGGGTTTAATATCAGTTGTTCTGGGTTTAATCTCAGTTGTTTGAGTTTAATATCAGTTGTTTAGGTTTAATCTCAGTTGTTTTGGGTTTAATCTCAGTTGTTTGGGTTTAATATCAGTTGTTCTGGGTTTAATCTCAGTTGTTCTGGGTTTAATCTCAGTTGTTTGGGTTTAATCTCAGTTGTTTGGGTTTAATCTCAGTTGTTTGGGTTTAATATCAGTTGTTAATATCAGGGATTTGTTCCCAGGAGCAGGCTGAGGGTAAGAGAGTGGGTTTTCTGACTTTAATTAATTATTTATTTTTTTGTTTCCTTACACTCTTATTAACTTTTCACTGTCTTACTTGACATAAAGTGTCCAGTATGAGTGTGAAACCAGTGTGTTGTTCCCAGTGTAGGATGTGGGAGGTCCTGGAGGCATCTGGCCTCCCGGACATCCACATCTGTGAGGGGTGTGTCGAGCTGCGGTTCCTGAGGGACCGTGTTAGGGAGCTGGAACTGCAGCTCGAGGATCTTAGGCTGATGAGGGAGAATGAGGAGGTGATAGACAAGAGCTATCATCAGGTGGTCACACCAGGGCAACGGGAGGAGGCCAAGTGGGTGATGGCCAGGAAGGGTAAGGTTAGGGTGGTTGAGAGCACCCCAGTGGATTTGCCCCTGCACAACAAGTACTCCTGCTTGAGTACTGCTGGGGGGGACAGCCCGCCTGGGGGAAGCAGCAGTGGCCGTGTCTCCGCAGTGGAGTCCAGCCCTGTAACTCAGAGGGCTAAGGAAAAGAGGAGGAAGGCGGTATTAATCGGGGACTCGATGGTGAAGGGGACAGACAGGCGTTTCTGCGGAGGTAGGCGGGATTCTCGCATGGTGGTCTGCCTCCCTGGGGCCGGGATCCAGGATGTCGCTAGTCGCGTCCCGGAAATCCTGAGGTGGGAGGGAGAGGAGCCTGAGGTAGCGGTACATATTGGTACCGCTGATGTGGGTAGGAAGGGAGAAGGGGTCATGAAAAGGGAGTACAGGGAATTAGGGAGACAGCTGAGAAAGAGGAAAGCAAAGGTAGTAATCTCAGGATTACTGCCTGTGCCACGGGAAGGTGAGGGCAGGAATGGAGTGAGGTGGAAGATGAATGTGTGGCTGAGGGACTGGTGCAGGGGGCAGGGATTCAGGTTCCTGGACCATTGGGACCTCTTTAGGGGCAGGGGTGATCTGTATACAAAAAACGGGTGGAACTTGAATCACACGGGGACCAATATCCTGGCCGGTAGGTTGGCTAAGGTTACTGGGGAGAATTTAAACTAGATAGGTTGGGGGGAGGGGAGCTAGAAGAGTTGACTAGGATCAAGGAACTAATTGATGGGGTGGAGGATGCAGGGGTAAGGGGAATTACAAAATTAATGGTAGAGGAGAGGGTGCAAGTGAATGAAGGCGGTAATTTAGATAAGGGAGTAGAGGGAGAGGGTGTTCGCGACTCATCAAAGCGGGTCCAGATAAAAGCTGGAATAAGGACACTTTGCCTGAATGCACGAAGCATTCGGAACAGGGTAAATGAGTTGATGGTGCAAATCAGCACGAGTGGGTACGATCTAGTGGCCATTACAGAAACGTGGCTGAAAGGTGACCAGGACTGGGAGATGAATATCCAGGGGTATCAGGCGTTTAGGAAGAATAGACAGGAAGGAAAAGGTGGTGGGGTCGCGCTATTAATAAGAGATAATATCAGGGTAGTACTGAGGGATGACATAGGCTCTGAGGAACAAAACGTGGAATCATTATGGGTAGAGATGAGGAATAGTAGAGGGAGAAAGACACTAGTAGGTGTGGTATATAGGCCCCCAAATAATAATGTTGAGGTAGGGAGGGCTATAAACAAGCAGATAAGGGATGCGTGTAAAAACGGAACGGCAATAATCATGGGGGACTTCAACATGCACATTGACTGGCAGACTCAAGTCGGTAAGGGTGGAATGGAGGAAGAGTTCTTAGAATGCTGTCGGGATAGTTTCCTTGAACAGCATGTTACGGAACCGACGAGGGAACGAGCTATTTTGGATCTGGTATTGTGTAACGAGGTAGGTAGAATTAAGGATCTTATTGTGAAGGACCCTCTTGGGTCTAGTGACCACAATATGGTCGAATTTCTGATTCAGATGGAAGAGGAGAAAGTTTGGTCCCAAACCAGTGTCCTCTGTTTGAACAGAGGGAAATATGATAGGATGAGGGATGAATTGGCTAAGGTAGACTGGGAGAGCAGGCTGGCAGGTAGGATAGCTGAGGAACAGTGGAGGATTTTTAAGGAGATCCTTTTCAGTTCTCAGCAAAAATATATTCCAGCAAAAAACAAGGATTGTAAGAAAAGGGAGAACCAGCCGTGGATAACGAAGGAAATAAAGGAGAGTATTAAAATAAAAACAGCTGCGTACAGAGTGGCCAAAAATAGTGGAGAAACAAGTGATTGGGAAAAATTTAAGAAACAACAAAGAGAGACTAAGAAAGCGATAAAGAAAGGAAGGATAGACTATGAAGCTAGGCTAGCAATTAATATAAAAAATGATAGTAAAAGTTTTTATAAATATATAAAAAGGAATAGAGTGGCTAGAGTGAATGTTGGACCCTTGGAGGACGAGAGGGGGGAGTTAATAGTGGGAAATGAGGATATGGCTGAGTCTTTAAATAAGTTTTTTGTGTCGGTCTTCACGGTGGAGGACACAAATAGTTTGCCAAATATTAACGATAGAGGGTTGGCAGCAGGAGAAATACTTAATACAATTAATGTTACCAGAGAGGCAGTGCTGGGTAGACTAATGGGACTGAAGGTGGATAAGTCCCCGGGTCCGGATGGAATGCATCCCAGGGTATTGAAAGAAATGTCAGAGGTAATAGTGGATGCGTTAGTGATTATTTATCAAAACTCGTTGCATTCTGGGGTAGTGCCGGTTGATTGGAAAACGGCTAATGTTACGCCGCTGTTTAAAAAAGGAAGGAGACAAAAGGCGGGTAACTATAGGCCGGTCAGCTTAACGTCTGTAGTAGGGAAAATGCTGGAATCCATTATTAAAGAGGAGATAGCAGGGCATCTGGATAGAAATGGTTCGATCAATCAGACGCAGCATGGATTCACGAGGGGAAAGTCGTGCTTGACGAACATGTTGGATTTTTATGAAGATGTGACTAGGGCGGTTGATGGAGGAGAACCGGTGGATGCGGTGTTTTTGGATTTCCAAAAGGCGTTTGATAAGGTGCCCCATAAAAGGCTACTGAAGAAGATTAGGGCACACGGAGTTGGGGGTAGTGTGTTAAAGTGGATTGGGGACTGGCTATCCGACAGGAAGCAAAGAGTCGGAATAAATGGGTGTTTTTCCGGTTGGAGGAAGGTAACTAGTGGCGTGCCGCAGGGATCGGTACTCGGGCCGCAACTATTTACCATTTATATAGATGATCTGGAGGAGGGGACGGAGTGTAGGGTAACGAAGTTTGCAGACGACACAAAGATAAGTGGAAAAGTGAATCGTGTGGAGGACGGAGAAGATCTGCAGAGAGATTTGGACAGGCTGAGTGAGTGGGCGAGGATATGGCAAATGGAGTATAACGTTGAGAAATGCGAGGTTATACACTTTGGAGGAAATAATAACAAATGGGATTACTATCTCAATGGAAACAAATTAAAACATGCTACCGTGCAAAGGGACCTGGGGGTCCTTGTGCATGAGACGCAAAAGCCCAGTCTGCAGGTACAACAGGTGATCAAGAAGGCAAATGGGATGTTGGCCTATATTGCGAAGGGGATAGAATATAAAAGCAGGGATGTCTTGATGCACCTGTACAGGGCATTGGTGAGGCCGCAGCTGGAATACTGTGTGCAGTATTGGTCCCCTTATATGAGGAAGGATATATTGGCATTGGAGGGAGTGCAGAGAAGGTTCACCAGGTTGATACCGGAGATGAGGGGTTTGGATTATGAGGAGAGGCTGAGGAGATTGGGTTTGTACTCGTTGGAGTTTAGAAGGATGAGGGGGGATCTTATGGAGACTTATAAGATAATGCGGGGGCTGGATAGGGTGGAGGCGGAGAGATTCTTTCCACTTAGTAAGGAAGTTAAAACTAGAGGACACAGCCTCAAAATAAAGGGGGGTCGGTTTAAGACAGAGTTGAGGAGGAACTTCTTCTCCCAGAGGGTGGTGAATCTCTGGAATTCTCTGCCCACTGAGGTGGTGGAGGCTACCTCGCTGAATATGTTTAAAGCGCGGATGGATGGATTCCTGATCGGTAAGGGAATTAAGGGTTATGGGGATCAGGTGGGTAAGTGGAACTGATCCACTTCAGATCAGCCATGATCTTTTTGAATGGCGGGGCAGGCTCGAGGGGCTAGATGGCCTACTCCTGCTCCTATTTCTTATGTTCTTATGTTCTTAAATGGCTGCAGTCACGGAGGGCAGTCGGGAATGGTTACCCTGACTTGTAGACCTACAATTCACACTGTAAGAACCAATTGTTTAGGGAGCTATAAATTATCAGCCAAAGCCAAAGGGATTGGGGCTGAGGTTTTCAAAGCAACTTAAAGGTAACAACCAAATCCTGGGGGATTTGTGTTTGAATTGAGGAAAGGTTTGGATAGAAATGTGGACTTTTATGTATGGTTTTTAAATGAGGTTTTCTAATCAGTCTTGGTGATTTAATGTTTAATGTTTTTTCCGATAAATCTCCTCTACACCCTCTCTAGAACCCTCAAATCCTCCCTAAAGTGTGGTGACCAGAATAGGACAGAATACTCTAGTTGAGGCCTAACCAGACTTTTATATAACTTTCCTGCTTTTGTTCTTAGTGCCTCTATTTACAAAGCCAAGATCACATATGCTTTGCTAATTATTCTCTCAATATGTTCTGCCACATGGGCTTTGTGGGATCTTGCTGTGTACACAGAGGGTGCTATGTTTTCTGCATTACAAGAAGGATGCACTTCAAAAGGACATTAAAGGTCGTAAAAGGCTTTGGAATGTCCTGTGGTTGGGTAAGGGACTACATAAATGTAAGTCTGACTTTTATGTGCCATGTTGTAGATTCTTTGCTGAAGTTTATTGACGAATGTGTCTATGTGATGAGTTACATTTTGACTGAACATTATACATCTCTAAAGAGATCGATGTTAAACTTGCTGACAACATGGAAAAGGTTCCAAACCCTTTATTTGTTTAATATTTGAGCAATGGGAACACTCCCTGGAAACAGTGTGTTGAGATGCAAAGTTCGGTGGCAATGTCGGGAGATTGTTTAGAGATTCATTGGGTTCAGTCATTCCCTGTTGTTTGACACGAAAGAATGTTTCTGACCATTTAGTGACATCCTTTCCACTCACAATGCTACATCAGGCAAACCATTTATTTCCTTGTACTACTAATCCATTCCATCATGTCTGACCTGAACTATAACCCTTTTTACTTGTCAAGCTCCAGGGACCTGGGTTCGATTCCCGGTTTGGGTCACTGTCTGTGGAGTTTGCACATTCTCCTCGTGTCTGCGTGGGTTTCCTCCGGGTGCTCTGGTTTCCTCCCACAGTCCAAAGATGTGCGGGTTAGGTTGATTGGCCATGCTAAAATTGCCCCTTAGTGTCCTGAGATGCATAGGTTAGAGGGATTAGCGGGTAAATATGTAGGGATATGGGGGTAGAGCCTGGGTGGGATTGTGGTCGGTGCAGACTCGATGGGCCGAATGGCCTGTTTCTGCACTGTAGGGTTTCTAATTTCCATATTCTATTGATATTCCTCACATATAATTCTCTCATCAATCTCAGTCATGAAAGTTCCTCAGGGTATAATCCTAGGCCCAACAATTTTCATTTTCAATGACCTTCCTTCCATGTGATCATATACTCGAGTGTGTTGACAAGTGGCAAATAACATTCACACCACACAAGTACCAGGCAATGACCATCTCCAACACAAGAGAATCTAACCATTGCCACTTGATATTCAATGGCATTACTATCGCAGATCCCTCATTATCAACATTCTGGGGTCATCATTAGAAACTGAACTGGATGAGCCATATAAATACTATGGCTGCAAAAACAAGTCAGAGGTTAGGAATCTATGATGAGTAACTCACCTCCTGACCCTCCAAAGCCTGTTAACTGCCAATAGGTAACAAGTCAGGAGTATGATGGAACACTCTCCACTTGCCTGGATGAGTGCAGCTCCAGCAACACTCAAGAAGGTCGACACCATCTTGGGCAAAGCAGCCCACTTGATTGGCACCCCATCCACAAACATTCACTCCCTCCACCTTTGGCGCACAGTAACAACAATGTGTACCATCTACAGGATACACTGCAGGAACTTATCAAGGTTATTGAAACAGCACCTTCCAAACCCACAACCATTACTATCCAGAAGGGCAAGGACAGCAGACACATGAGAACACCACAACTTGGAAGGTCCCCTCCAAGTCACTCACCATCCTGACTTGGAAATATATTGCTGTTCCTACACAATCATTGGGTCAAGTTCCTGTAATTCCCTGACAGCACTGTGGGTGTACCTATACCTCAGGGACTACAGCGGTTCAAGAAGACAGCTCACCACCACTTTCTCAAGGGCAATTAGGGACAATAAATGCTGGACTAACCAACGAAGCTCATGGAAATGAATTTGTGGCTGGGGGAGAGATTTTCCTTTGTGTGCAACAGTACTCCCTGATTTCACTTCTGAACAGTCTGGTTCTAATTTAAAGAATATACCCCGGCTGTTTTTTCACACTCAATATCACAGGAAATTATGTACCCAATCAAATCCTTTCATCATTTAAAACATTTTAATCATGTTAATCCTCAATCTTTACCACACAAGAGAATATAAGATAAATTCATCCATCCCACATCCACACTCACCTCTCTCTCCCCCACCTCTCTCCCCTACTTCTCTTTCCCACATTCCCCTCCCACATGCACATCTACCTCCCTCACCCCCACCTTTCTCCTCCACCCTATCCTCCCAGAATTCCCCACCTTTCCTCTGCCATTCTATTACCGCTCTCCCCAACTTCCTTTTCCACCTCCACTGCCATCCCCAATGCACCTCTCTCCCCAACCTCAATCTTTCACTTTCCCATCCCACCCTCTACCCCAAATCCTAGACAACCTTCCCAACCACATCCCTCAGTTGTTGAGTATATTTAAGATTGAGAGTGACATTTATCTGGAGGGGGGGTGATTCTCCGACCTCACTCTGCCTGGCACAGATTGCGCCAATCCTGGAGAACAGTGTGTGCCTGAAAATCAGTTTTACGCCTGGTGCCAAACAGATTTCAATTGTGCCGGATCCTTTCCAATGGCACAAACCAGCTTGTGCCCAGAAAGGGCAAGAGGTCAATTTGCAGGAGATTAACTGGATTTCAATCTCATTAGCGAGTTCGGCACACGATCGTCCCCCGTCCCGGATGATCCCACCACTCCAGCGGGAGGTCACGTTGGAGTGAAACACGAATGGTCTCCTGGAGTAATAGCCATTCTAGGGGGTTTGGAGGCCATGGAAACCCTCGGGTGGCTGAGGGCATGTCTGGGTAGTGCCCTTTGGGCAGTATCCACCTGACAATACCCACCCAACACACTGGCAGTGCCCACTTGATGCCCCAACAGTGCCAGTTGGGCATGACCATTTTGCCAGGGGCAGTGCCAAGGGTGAGGCCTGGATGGGGTCTATGATGTGATGGGAGGGTGAGGGGGCTTGCTGGGGCACAAGGTGGGGTGGATCAAGTTGGGGGTCATGATGTGGGGGTATGTCAGGGGTCATGATGGGGGTATGTCGGGGTCATGATGGGGGGGCATGTTGGAGGACATGATGGGGGGGCATGTGGAAAGTCTTGATGGGAGGCCCATTGGCAGGACCTTGATGCCCTTATGCCAGCGACCCATGTCAGGGAGGGAATGGGGGAGCATGCCTCTGATGGGTGATGGGATCCTGATGTCCATGGGGGTTTCCATGTGCACTGTGAGATTGGGGTGCCCTTGTGTAACGACATCTAAGTGCTTTGAAGCTGGGGTCACCGGTGTGTTAAGCGCCCCTGCCAACATCCACCCCTCCCCAGCCCAGTACTGGCACAAACCTCCCAGCTCTCCCAAAAAATGAAAGAGAGCACCTGACAGACCAATATCGATCGCTCCTGTTTTCTCACTGTTATGGGTGTCATTCTTTGGGAGAGCTCCGCCCCTGGTTTCTCAGGGGATCAAAGGATAGGGCAAGAGAGTGGAGCTGAAGCAAAGGATCAACCATGATCATATTGAATGATGGAGCAGGCTTGATGGGTCATATGGTCAACTCCAGCTCCTGTTATTTTACATTCTTATGTAATTTAATTCAAAAATGCAAGGCCTTTCTCCTTTTCTTAGCCTTCCTTTTCATTCACCTGTTCTCACGCAATGTCCTCACACACTGCAAAATGAATGACAGTTATAATATTTACGCTTTGGGATCTTGGGTAGATTTTGCTAATCTGTAACAGAGTTTGAGCTGAAATTTGTTTAATTTATTTGCTCTGAAATTCTTAGTCGACCAGTTGATCCAGTGATTTGCACTACGTGTTCGTACAAACTGGATATAGAGCTGCAGAAAGAAGAGTGCATTTATAGAGTACATTCAGATATTTAAACCGCCCCCCTCCCCTGAAGATGCATGCCATCCTACCTAGCCCTCCACCCCTTGGAGGATCCTGACTCTCTCTCTCCCTCCCTTGTAGGTGCTGACACTCTCTCCCCTCCTCTGAAGGTGTTGACACTCTGAAGGTGCTGACTCTCACTTCCCTCCCCTGAAGGTGCTGACTCTCTCTCCCCCTCCCCTGAAGGTGCTGACTCTCACTTCCCTCCCCTGAAGGTGCTGACTCTCTCTCCCCCTCCCCTGAAGGTTCTGACTCTCACTCCCCTCCCCTGAAGGTTCTGACTCTCTCTCCCCCTCCCCTGAAGTTGATGACTCGCTCTCCCTCCCCTGAAAGTGCTGACCCTCTCTTCCCCTCCCCTCAAGGTGCTGACTCTCTCTCCCCCTCCCCTGAAGGCGCTGTCCCTCTCTCCCCCTCCCCTGAAGGTGCTGATATTCTCTCCCACTTCCTTGAAGGTGCTGACTCTGTCTCCCCCTTCCCTGAAGGTGATGACTCTCCCCCCCACCACCCCCGAAGGTGATTACTCTCTCTCCCCCTTCTCTGAAGATGCTGACTCTCACCCCCCCCCCCCCTTCCCTGTAGGTGCTGACCCTCTCTTCCCCTCCCCTGAAGGTGCTGACTCTCTCACCCCCTTCCCCTGAAGGTGCTGACTCTCTCTCCTTCCCCTGAAGGTGCTGACTCTCTCTCCTTCCCCTGAAGGTGATGACTCTCTCTCCCCCTCCCCTGAAGGTGCTGACTCTCACTCCCCTCCCCTGAAGGTGATGACTCTCTCTCCCCCTCCCCTGAAGGTGCTGACCCTCTCTCCCCCTCCCCTGAAGGTGATGATTCTCTCTCTCCCCTTCCCTTGAAGGTACTGACTCTCCCCCGCCCCCCCCCCTGCCCCCGCCTCCACTAAAGGTGCCAGCTCTCTCGATTCTTTCGTAATGCTTCTCCCATTTTCCAGTGTTTCTCTTTTTTCCTGGCATTTCTCAAAGTCAGCCAGCAGAGGGACCATTTGTACAGCTGATGAGACTGTTGTGAATTTTGACCAAATCCTGGATTGTAACTGGATGGGGACATTCACAACTCTTTGTCCTATCTCATGCTGCAGGGATGTTGGAGCTGGTGGGACACTATCCCAACTTGTGCACTTTCCCTTGTCAAATTCTAATCACTACTAAATGGGCAAAAATAACGTGTCAAATTGGAATAAAAACAGAAGTTGCGGCAAAAGATTCTGCAGTTTTGGCAGAATCTGTGTATGGAGAAACATTTAACATTTCAAATCCAATTCTCCCAGTTTCTCCATCTCTCTCACATTGGTTCTGATGATGCCATCTTCCATAACGTTGCTTCTCACCTGACAGGAGGAGACATCCTTTCACATCTTCCTTGTCAAAAACTTTGAGGATCTTATCAACTTCAATACTGAGGACTGTGGTGCAATGGGTAGCATCCCTGCCTCTGTGCCCAAAGCACGGCATGTGAGCTCCACCCCAGGACTTGATGGCCAAGAAGGTGCATTCATAACATGGTCAAACTGGTTGAGTGTCAATGGCTGATGGTAAGAACGGAAGAGATTCTGACCAGCCATATTTGGTCTGGAGTGGTGCCACTCAAGCCAATGACTTGCTTCGGGAATTACTAGCTGTGAAATCAGAAAAATGTCTTCCTTAGTGCACCACTAGTTATGGGACGAGAATTGGAATGGAATGCAATACTTCAATCAAGCCACCCCTCGTTCTTCTAAACTCTAGTTTTAAAGTTCATTTATTAGCGTCACAAGTAGGTCTACATTAACACTGCAATAAATTACTGTGAAAATCCCCGCGTCACCACATTCCAGCATCTGTTCGGGCACACTGAGGGAGAATTAACATGGCCAATGCACCTAACTTGCACGTCTTTCAGGATGTGGAAGGAAATCGGCGCATCCAGAGGAAACCCATGCAGACACGGGGAGAACATGCAAACTCCGCACAGACAGTGACCCAAGCCGGGAGTCGAACCCAGGCCCCTGGCGCTGTGAGGCAGCAGTGCTAACCACTCTGCCACCATGCAGTGACATCTAGTCGAAACAACTCTGGCCTTTCCATCGTGTCTATTTGACATGCAAGTAGTCCTATATTGTAGCTTCACCTGTTTGGCACCTCATTTTCAGTTATATCTGTTGTTGCTCCTGGCATACCCTCCTGCACACTTCATTGAACCAGAGTTGATCCCATGGCTTGGTGGGAATAGTAGAATGCGGAATATGCCAGGCCATGAGATTGCAGATTATTGAGTACAATTCTGCTGCTGCTGAGGTCTACAACACCTCATGGCTGCCCAGTCTTGAGTTGCTAGGTCTGTTTGTAGTCTACCCCATTTAGCACAACAGTCGTACCACACAACATGATGCAGGGTATCAATGTGAAGACAGAATAATGTCTCCACAAGGACTGTGCAGCTTTCATTCCTACTGATACTGTCATGGTCAGATATATCTGTGGCACGGAGGTTGGTGAGGATGAGGTCAAGTATGTTTTTTCCCTCTTGTTGGTTCCCTCACCACCTGCCGCAGACCAAGTCTGGTCATTATGTCCTTTAGAACCCAGCCAGTTTGGTCTGTGGTTGTGTTACTGAGCCACTCTTGGTGATGGACATTGAAGTCCCCCACCCAGAGTACTTTCTGCACCCTTGCCACCCTCAGTGTTTCCTCCAAGTAGTGTTCAACATGGAGGAATAGGTTCATCAGCTGAGGGGGAATGGTATGTGGTAATCAGCAGGAAATTTCCTTGCCTATGTTGACTTGGTGCCATGAGACTTCATGGGATCCAGAGTCAATGTTGAAGATTTCCAGAGCAACTCCTTCCCAACTTTATACCACTGTACCGTGACTTCTACTGTGTTTGTTCTACTCGTGAGACAGGACATATCCAGGGATGGTGATAGTGGTGTCTGAGGTGTTATCTGTAAGGTATGATTCCGTGAGAATGACTATGTCAGGCTGTTGCTTGACTAGTCTGTGAGACAGCTCTCTCTGTTTGGCACAAGCCCCTAGATGTTAGTAAGGAGGACTTTGCAGGATCGACAGGACTGGGTTTGTCATTGTCGTTTCCAGTGCCTAATTTGTTCATTTTTAACATGGAGGACTATTGATTCATCAGCTGAGAGTAGGGGCTGGGGGGAGAGTGGGGACAGAGTGGTTCACCAGTCCATTCAGAGGGCATTTAAGAGTCAACCACATTGCTGTGTGTCTGGAGTCACATGTAGGCCAGAACAGGTAAGGACAGCAGATTTCCTTTCCGAAAGGACATTAGTGTATCAGATCGGTTTTGTGATCATCATTAGACTTTATAATAAATCCAGGGGCCAGCCGTAAAGGAACAGTGCTTTATTGCACAAAATAAAGTAAAGCAAAACCACATGACTGTGGTGAACACTAACAGGTCCCAAATGGGACAATACAACAATGGACCCACTCAGGAGCCTGCTTTATATAAAGCACAGTATACGAGCTTCACCCGGTGAGTTAATTACCAATCCCCAGAGAGCTCGTATTCAATGAGTCCTACAGGGAGGTCAATCATTGATTCCCCATGCAAGTCCTGGGGGTTATCACGGACTTATAATTTCAAGTCTTTTCATTGAATTCAAATTTCCATCTGCCATGGTGGGGTTTGAACCTGGGTCCCCAGAGCGTGGATTACTAGTCTAGTGACAATACTACTACACCACTGCCTCTCCAAATTACGATGTGGAGATGCCGGCGTTGGACTGGGGTAAACACAGTAGGAGGTTTAACAACACCAGGTTAAAGTCCAACAGGTTTATTTGGTAGCAAAAGTCACACAAGCTTTTGGAGCTCCAAGCCCCTTCTTCAGGTGAGTGGGAATTCTGTTCACAAACAGAGCATATAAAGACACAAACTCAATTTACATGAATAATGGTTGGAATGCGAATACTTACAACTAATCAAGCCTTTAAGAAACAAAACAACGTGAGTGGAGAGAGCATCAAGACAGGCTAAAAAGGTGTGTATTGTCTCCAGACAAGACAGCCAGTGAAACTCTGCAGGTCCAGGCAACTGTGGGGATTACAAATAGTGTGACATGAACCCAATATCTCGGTTGAGGCCGTCCTCGTGTGTGCGGAACTTGGCTATCAGTTTCTGCTCAGTGACTCTGCGCCGTCGTGTGTCGCGAAGGCCGCCTTGGAGAACGCTTACCCGAATATCAGAGGCCGAATGCATTTCTTCTTACTTCAACTTCTTACTCTCCAAATTACATGAAGGCCCCTTCCATGGTAGCACAGTCAGAAATTTGGCAACATGATCTGAGCAGAAATCTGAAATTTGGCAACTTGGCTGAGCAGAAACTGATAGCCAAGTTCCGCACACAAGAGGACGGCCTAAACCGGGATGTTGGATTTATGTCACATTATCAGTAACCCCCACTGCTTGCCTCCTGGACTTGCAGGCTGTCCTGTCTGGAGACAATACACATCTCTTTAACCTGTGCTTAATGCTCCCTCCACCCACATTGTCTGTATCTTTAAGATCTAGCTGGTTGTAGGGATTCGCATTCTAATCAGTATTCTGTAACTTGATTTTTGTGTCTCTGTGCCCTGTTTGAGAGCACATTTCCACTCCATCTGACGAAGGAGCAGCGCTCCGAAAGCTAATGGTATTTGCTACCAAATAAACCTGTTGGACTTGAACCTGGTGTTGTTAAAACTCTTAACATGATCAGGGCCATAGAGAGATTCACCAGGCTGGCTTCCAAACCTGTGCTGTCACATTAGCTAATCTTACTCAGGATAAGTGATTGGATGAAGACAACAAATAGCCTCATTGTCCCAGGGACACCAAGGCCAAAATGAGGGAAAAACTAAAACTAAAAGAGAAAATGCTGGAAAATCTCAGCAGGTCTAGCAGCATCTGTAAGGAGAGAAAAGAGCTGACGTTTCGAGTCCAGATGACCCAAGGTCGTCTGGACTCGAAACATGAGTTCTTTATCTTTACTCTAAGTTTGGCACAGTCCTGATAGTCATTGCATAATCCTGCTGGAGGGTAGGGGTGCAGGGGGTGTTGGGGGGGGTGTGGTGAGATGGGTAACAGGGGGTGTGGGTGTGTGGATGTGTGATGGGGGAGATGAGAAACAACAAGAACAAAAATGAAGGAAAAGAAAATTCTCCCAGGCAGATTTTTGGAAGTCATGGTCGGTCTGCATGGGAACATTGCTGAATGTTCCTCAGATCACAACTATAAACTTAATGAGTCTTCTCATTAATGTGATCTTGAGAATCATAATGGGAAGAAATAATAAGACATTTGAGGCTGAAATGGGTGAAACACTGCCTGGAGAGAATGGAAGAATTCTCCAGACCCTCCCCATCATCAGTCTTTTCCCTCTTCCCTGAAGGTGCTTACTCCCACTGCGCTCCAGTTTCACAACATATTCGTGCCCTCTGGCACTTTTCCCATAGAGCTACCCACCTATATGAGCCAATGGCAGGCCACTTGACTGCTATAGACATCAAATTCAGCTCAGTGCGATCCTATTAGAGATCAAACAACTTCAGGACCCCTCGCACCAGGATACTGCCTGATCATAGAAACATAGAATCATACAATTCCTACAGTGCAGAAAGAGATCATTAGGCCCATCGGGCCTGCACCAACAACAACCCCACCCAGGCCCTATCCTCGTAACCCAACGTATTTACCCTAGCTGTGACAAAGGGTCATCTGGACTCAAAACGTCAGCTCTTTTCTCTCCTTATAGATGCTGCCACAACTGCTGAGATTTTCCAGCATTTTCCCTTTTGGTTTCAGATTCCAGCATCTGCAGTAATTTACTTTTATTTACCCTGCTATTCCCCCTTATATTAAGGGGCTATTTAGCATCACCAATCAATGTAACCTGCACATCTTTGGAGTGTGGGAGGAAACTGGAGCATTCAGGGGAAACCCACTCAGACACTGGGAGAATGTGTAACTTTCCACACAGTCACTCGAGGCCAGAATAGAACCCAAGTCCCTGACGCTGTGAAGCTGCAGTGCTAAGCACTGCGCCACCATGCCACCCGTGGAACCTGGATGGTAGAATTCTCCCCAATGGAGGGTATTCTCCCTCTTGGTCTCAATCCCAGAGGCTATTGGCCACAGCATTCACCCTTGGACACACTGTGCAGAGCTGACCAGAATTCTGTGCTGGTAAAGCTCTCAGTTGAAGCTGGTGAAAACCCAGGATCAATGGGTTGGGCATCCATGAGACACTGTGGGCCATCAACAGCAGCAGAATTGTACTCAGCCACAATCTGTAACCTCATGTCCCGGCATATCCCCCCCTCTACCATTACCACCAAGCCAGGGGATCAACCATGGGGTCCAATATCGTATTGCTCTACCACCTCTGTGGAATTGTGTTAGTGAGATATGTTTCTGGGGAAGAGAAAGCACTCTCCATTTTGGGCACAAGAATCCCAGGGATGTTGTAGATTACTCGGTGATTTAGATTTGGACTTGGACATAGGTTTTGACACACATCAAGCACAAAGAAATCCTCAGTGAATACATCAGAGACTTGAACAACTGATCCATTGAAACCTGTAATTAATGGTAGGATCTTTTCTGGATCTAAGTCAATCCAGACATCTGGAAACTCTTAGGAAGTGAACATCTCACTCCTGTGACCTCACAATACACATTTATGAAAACCGAAGTCCACTCATCTACTAAGACAAGGAGCCCTGCAACATTCCAATGTAGCTCTTAATGGTTGGAACATTAGCAATCTCTGGAGCCCAGATAAAGGGATATACATCCTTTGTCAAAGCCAAAGTGGAAATGCAGGAGTTATGTAACATAACTCTGTTATCTGGAGGAGGCAGTAATATTGCCTTGTGGAGCTACAAATCTCAGTCTGCCATCTTCCATATACCAAGCAGCAGCCCAGAAAAGTGATCTCTGTCCAGGTTTGAATGCCGGACCCTATTTAGACTTTTTCTACTGGAATTCCTGAACTTCTGTGCCATTACCTGCAAGACCAATTCATTTCTGCATGTCTCTGTGGAAGTCATCTCTACTGGAAAAGTGAATTATCCAGCATCAGTTTTCAGCCTGCTGAACTCAGTGAAAGAATACACATCTGTTTTGGGGTGATCAGATTTCACAGTCAGGTGGAGAGGTGAAGAGATTTAGGAGAGAATTTCAGGGATTAGGACTTCAGCAGCTGAAGGCACAGCCACCAATGGTGGAGCAATTAAAATTGGGAATGTGCAAGAATTGGTGGAGTACAGTTATCTGAGGGTTATAGAGGTGCAGGAGATTGCAGAGGTAGGGAGAGGTAAATCAATGGAAGGATTTAAAACTAACATCCCAAGAACCTGTTTGATTATTTTATCCTCTCCACACGGTTTCTGAGATTGTTTTAATGGTGTTGTTGAACAACAAATAGAGGAGAGGGGGTAGTTCTTTATAAGGTTATTGCATATCTGCATCACGACAGGGCTAAATTAATCTCAATTTTTAAATGGTTCAATATGAAAAATGTAAATTATGCTCTGAATACAGTCATCCAGAGCCAAGCTGGAGCTGTCTGTCTTTCTGCCCTTCATGTAGAATTGAACATCAACCCACGTCCAGCTCAAAATGAATGGCTTTTATTCTGAGCCAGAGCAGCTGGTATGTGATGCCAACACAGATAGGGTGCCAATTATCTTTGGCAGTCATCCACCATTGGTTTCTTTATCCGTGCTGGTCCTGGAGTTGGCAAGAAGTATGGGCCAGAATTCAGCAGAGAGTCAAATCCAGGCAAGGGTTTGACAGAAGGACCCCGATTCTGCTTCAGATTTATTAGTTATTGTCTCTGTGTACTCAGGGCCAACCTCTTTGAAGGGAAATGTGAAAGGGATCCCTTAGCATAGCTATACATCTGTCATATTTTGCAGTGACCAGCACAGATCTCATCAAGACAATGTGAGCTATCAGATGACATGGCTTGACATGACTGTCCCCTGGCATGCCCAGTAGTGGCAGATGGATTGAAGCACAGAGGGTAGCCAAACAGGCTGGAGGATCCACAGGGGACCTGAGGAATGACATCATTCATTAAGGCTCAGTACCATAGTTAACGCTGGTAACCCGTGCTGTACTGGGCACTCTGTACAATATATGTATCAAATTCACAAGAGAAGCAATTGGCAGGATTTTATACTTATCGGCAGGCTGAGTGAGGTAGAACTGCGATTGAGGGCCCAATTTTACCATCAAGTTGAGCCCGTTTTCGGGTGCGAAAACTTGGTGAAGTCGGACGTGAGGTGAGTAGCGCGATCCGTGCTTGCCTCCATGCCGGTTCCCCCTTTACCATGGGCTGAAAATGGCCGCTGTCGGGACCATGCCCGCAATGGGAACAATGTCAATTTATGCCCAAACTTACCGGCACTTCCCCCTTTACCACCGCGTTCGCCCGTCCAGATTCGATACAAAACAGACATGATCCGCAAAGGTCCGATTCGGGCGCTCCAGCTTCTGAGGAAGTACGTTCCGAGCTTCCGACGGCTCTCTGCTCCAGATCAGTGGGGCGGGGAGGCGGGGAGATGGGTCAGATGGCTCTTTGACTCAAATCGGTGGTGGGGAGGAGAGTGAAGGTGGGTCAGATGACTCCACTCAGATCGGTGGGGGGTGGGTGGGGGGGGGGAGGGGTGGGGGGGGGGGGGGCGATGAAGGGAGGTGAGTCAGATGGTTTTCTGACTCAGATCGGTGGTGAAGGGGGGTGGGGAGGGAGGCGGGTCAGATGGCTCCACTCAGAGCAGTGGGCGGGGGGGAGGCAGGTCAGATGGCTTTCTGATTCGGATTGGTGGTGGGTTGATGGGTCAGATGGCTCCACTCAGACTGGTGGGGGGGAAGGGTGGGGGAGGTAGGTCAGATGGCTCTCTGACTCAGATCGGTGGTTGGGGGGGGAGGTGGAGGTGGGTCAGATGACTCCACTCAGATCGGTGGTGGGCGGGGGGAGGGAGATAGGTCAGATGGCTCTCTAACTCAGATCAGTGCTGGGCGGGGGGAGGGAGGTGGGTCAAATGGCTCCACTCAGATCGGTGGGTGGTGGTAGGGGGGTGGCAGGGTGGGTCTGCTGCCAGTCTGAATGTGATTGGTGAGGGGAAAGGGAGCAGGGGGCCGTGATTGGTCTGGGTAGCTGGGGGGGGTGGGAGGATAAGGGGGTCATTAATGGTGTGGGGGTGGAACAATGTCTGTGGGGGCCAGGGGGAAGCATTCTCCTGCCCTGGAGTGATGTGGCGGGGAGCATTTTTCTATTTTTTTTTACTGTGCTCGCACAGTTGGAGGCGCTGATCGGAGCTGCAGTGTTTTGGGTGCGTTAAGCCCCACCTACAGGCTTGTGCGGCGCGATTTAAAATCGCTGCTATTTTTTCAAGTAGAGTGTGTATGGGGGTGCCTGAGAACGGGTCTAAAAGTCTCTGAAACATTCCCAGTTTCAAGTCCCAGCACTTAGAATGAAAATGGTAAAATAGGGCCCTATGTGTCCCACTCGCTCCCATCTACTTATCCAGCGAATTAAACATCAGACGCCAATTAGAAGCCACTTAGTGGGAAGACAGACAATTAGCTCAGAGTCCAATTGTACATCTAGGCCGAGGCATCATGTGGGAGAGGACTCAGGCTGTGAACAGAAAACTGGTCATGGACACCAATTTAATGGCTCACTGACCTCTCAAACTCTTCTGATTTTTCATCGCAGCCTCAAGGCAGTGAATAAAGTTCACCCAAATCTTCACCAGGGACCTGCAGGCAAGTCTTTTCTTTTACCCTTGTGGCACCTCCTCACACCTGGCATAAAGCACTCAGAAACGCCACCCTGTCCAATGCCCAAAAAGATGGAATGCGCAGCAAGACATGGCATACAATTGCCTCATTAACAAGCTCAGGAGATTGTTAATTGGTTATTTATGACAGGCAGTTTCCACATCCGCTCGCTTCCGTAATATCGGAGGTCAGACTGAGAATGTCAGAACGCTGACCCAATGTCATCATGCAATATTTCATATGGGCTCAGGGCAAGGGAAGAGACCACCCAATTTGTGGTCATAAACTCCAGACCAATGTGCCAAAAACTCTCCAAGATCCAGAATATTTGAAATTTGCTCAAGTTTAACACTTAATTGGACTACACGGCAACAGTGCTTCCAAAGGCAATCCTAATGCTACGGAGCTTTTGTGTCCTTTTTATTATTCACCTATATCCTGATGTGCTTAAACTCAGCCTTTTCACTCTGCCTGCTCAGAGCAGCACATCATTTCATCAACTTAACGTAGATGCACCCATCCTTCTCTATCGATGCACTTCCTCACATCCCATCTGCCCATCCAATGCCACAGGAAGATGAGGAAGAGTGTCAATGTCACATCTCTCCACCATTGTCACCTTCAGCATATGTTGTCCATCCATCCACTCAACATATTCATTTCTCTGTTTTCCCTCCTTGCAGAGTCCAGAACACGAGGAAATGCAGAGAACTGAAACATCTCAGCACTGACTGCTGTAGAGGAAAGAACTGAGTTCCAATCTGCCTGCCCAGTGGAGGTGGAAAGATAGGAACGGGGAACCTCAGGTGACAAAATTACACTAGAAAGATTATTACTTTTTAAACTTCATTTACCGGATGTGGTCATCACTGTCTGGGCCAGTGTCTATTGCCTATCCCTAGTTGCACTCAAGATGGTGGTGGTGAGCTGCTTTTTTGAACCACTGCAGTCCCTGGGGTGTAGCTACACCCAAAGTGCTGGTCCTGGAGTTGGCAGTTGGTCGTAAATTCAGGATGGAGTTCCAGGATTTGGACCCAATGACAGTGAAGGAATGGCAATATATTTCCAAGTCAAGATGGTGAGTGACTTGGAAGGGAAACTCCAGGTGGTGGTGTTTCCATGTGTCTGTTGCTCTTGTCCTTCTAGATGGTAGTGGTTGTGGGTTTGGAAGTTGCTGTTGAAGGAGTCTTGGTGAGTTGCTGCAATGTATCTTGTAGATGATACACATTGCTGCCACTGTTTGTTGGTGGTGCAGGGATTGAATGTTTGTGGAAGGCATAGCAATCAAGCGGGCTGCTTTGTTCTGGATGGTGTCAAGCTTCTTGAGCATTGTTGGAGCTGCAATCATCCAAGCAAGTGGGGAGTACTCCATTACACTCCTGATTTGTGCCTTATAGATTGAGTGAGGTGAGTTACTCGCTGCAGGATTCCCAGCCTCTGATCTGTTCTTGAAGCCACTGAATTAATATGGCTAGTCCAGTTCAGTTTCTGGTCAATGGTAATCCCCAGGATCTTGATAAGGAGGATTCAGCAATGGTAATGTCATTGAATGTCAAGAGGTGATAGTTATATTTTTTCTTGTTGGAGATGGTCATTTCCAGACATTTGTGTGGCGTAAATATTACTTGACACTTGTCAGCCAAAGCCTGGATATTGTCCAGGTCTTGCTGCATTTGGACATGGACTGCTTCAGGGTCCAAGAAGTTGTGAATGATACTGAATCTTGTGCAGTCATCTGCAAATATCCCCACTTCTGAACTTAAGTTGAAAGGAAAGCCACTGAAGAAGCTGTAGGTCGTTGAACCTAGGACGCTACCCTGAGGAACTCCTACAGTGATGCCCTAGAGCTGAGATGATTGACCTCTAATTATCATAACAATTCCTTTGTGCCAGGTATGACTCCAAGAAGTGGAGAGTTTTCCCCTGATTCCCATTGATTTATTTTGTTAGGGCTCTTTGATGCCACACTCAGTCAAATGCTGCCTTGATATCAAGTGCAGTCATTCTCACCGTACCTATTATCTAAATTTGAACCTGCTTTCAGCTGCCAAGTTTTGTAATTTGTATTAATAAATCATGGGTCCAAGTAACTGCAAAGACCCGGGTCTATAATACAGACTGATGTTCCAGTGCAATACTGAGTGAGTTTTTAATTTATTCACGGGATGTGGGTGTTGCTGGATGGGCCAGCATTTGTTGTAGGCCAGACCAGGTAAGGATGACAGATTTCCTTCCCCAAAGGACATTAGTGAACCAGATAGGTTTTTACAACAATCGACAATGGTTTCATGGGCATCGTTAGACTTGCAATTCCAGATTGTTTTTTTATTGAGTTCAAATTTCACCATCTGCCATGGTGAGATTTGACCCTTGGCTCCCAGTGCATTACTCTAGGTCTCTGGCTTACTAGTCCGGTTACACTATGCCACTGCCTCCTCCTTGGAAAACTCTCCCCAATGTACTGGCCGGTATCGGTTGTTCAACATCACGAAAGAAAAATGGCACCTTTGACAGTATAGCACTCCCTCAGCCTGATTATATGTGTGGAAGTGTCTGGATTGATTCTTGAGACCATCATGTCTTTCTGACTCTGAAACACCACGATTAATGTCGAGAATTTATCCACTCTGCATTAGCTCCTGTGTCTGTCTTTTTAACTAATGGGGCTTTACACTGCAGATGTAAACTCCATTCCTCCTGCTAAGTTGCTGGAAGCAGGATAATAATTCTCAGAATAAACATCAGACTTTACAAATGTTGAGCAGTGCTAAAGGCTTCTACCTAATGACAATGAATGAAACAGCTTTCGAATCACAAGAGGAACATGCTCCAAGTCCAATCAAACCTCATTTGTAAAACTGAGCACCAAACACCATTCTTTCCAGATGGTTTATAACTTTAGGAAATTCTCTTTTGCCTGTTCAATTGTAATATAAAATCCAACTCCATGATATTCATGTTTATCTCTCCTGTATGTCTCAGACAAAGATTTGGCCAATTGGTAAAATTCTGGCCTTTGGTTGATGCCATTCAGGGGTGATATCAGGAAACATTGAAGGAAATGAAAATCTGTAACTCTCTTCACAAAAGGTCAGTGAGACTGGGGTCAATTGAACATTTCAGAATCAAGATAGATCTTTGTTGGTTAAGAGCATTAATGGTTATGGAAGCCACCTGGTAAATAACACAGCATTTGACAAACAACTAATTTGTGGACAGCAAGATCATTCCAGCTGCTGCCAAGGTGAATTAAGTGGTTAATCTTGCTGTTTTGTTTGGGTTGAAGGAAGGTGTTGGTCCAGGGCATGAGGCGAATAGCCTGTCCCCAAGTAAAGTAAGGGCCACATTGAAGGTTTTATTGTAAGTTGTTTTTGTGGTCCAGTCGAAGTCACTGGTTGAAGATGTCACCTAACCAATGAAAGCCTTGGTGCTTGGACACATTTAAGGATGAGAATGTTGCGATAGAAGAAAGGACTTGTATTTACAGAGCACCTTTCACATCCAAAGGCAGTTACAGCTGATGAAGTACTTGCTGAGGATAGATGCTGTTGTAATGAGGAAAAGGCAAAGGTCTTGAAAATGAGAAAGGTGCGGATCCATTTTTGGGTGTGATTTTATACCCAATCCGGCACAAATAATGCATGAAAAAATGGGCTGTACCATTTCTTGCTGCCACAGGCAGTGGGTGGGCTTAATTCACTAACCAGCAGCAGAGGGAGCTATTGAAAATGTGCAGACCTCTGTTGCTGCACATGCGGAATAGCAACAGCAGAGGCCTGACAGCGAGAGAGAGAGAGCTGTCAGGCCTACACTGTTGCAGCCAGTCTGAATGCAACCCCCTCCCGGCACAATTGCAGGGCCTATGGCCAATCACAAGCCACACACCACCTGGAAATGTAGCCCTCCCCACCCCTCACCATCCAGACTGATCATGCCCTCACCCCACCAATTGCAGGCCCACCTACCCCCATACCGATTGCAGACAGAATGGTAGTGGGGCCCCCTTCCCGCCCCAGTCTGGTTGCCTCTTCAGGCCACAGCCCCCAGGCCTTGCCCCCATAAGCCCTGCCCCCTTCAGGACCCCAGAGGCCCCATTCCTTCAGACCCCACCCAGTGAGCAGCGCCAAGGTGACTGATGGGCATTACAGAGGTGCCAGGCTGGCACTGCCAGGCTGGCACCATCCAAGGGACACCCCCACTTGCCCTCGGACCCCTCAGGAGCCTCAACGGCCCCTGATTCTACTAGCGAGTGCAACATAACCGTTCCCTGTTCATGGTGTTTTCCTCGCCGGAGAGAACCTGTCCTGGTGAGGCCATAAAGGCTAGCGAGCCTGGATGATTGAGCGCCGGGCTTGCGAAACAGATGCAGTTCTTTATGTGAATAAATTTAAATACATTATTCAGTCTCTTGCCGGAAATGGGTGAGAGGCTGACCTCGCCAGAAATCCGACTCCTGTAAGATCGTGAGAGCCGGGAAATCGGGCTTGATCCTGATTTCTTGGTTCCTGCGTGATTTTATCGGCTTGCTCCGCCCATCGGTGGGTGGGGCAAACCGGTAAAATTCCACCCCCAAAATTTTAATATTGAGGCAGAGCAACAGCAGGGAAAGAAAGGAAGGAAATCCTGCACTCCACGTCCCACTAATTAGTGGGACGTGTTGCCCCATTTACATGAAGAACTGCAGATCAGGAATCGACTGTTGTCGCCACATGAAGATCAATGGCAGAGACTTGCGGCCTTGAATAAATGTTATCCTTCAATCAAGGGACTGCCGATGACGACCACTTTGTGAGGTAACGATGAAGGAGGTTAAACTTCTTCTCCGATAGTGTCATGTGCTCTTGTGTGTTTGTCTGAGGATGCAGATGTGGCTTCAGTTTACCGCTCCGGCTGATCAGAATGGATTTGCAGAGAGAAAGGGTGGAATTTTCTGGCCTTTCTTGTCAGCGGATGCTTTCTGTCCAATCGAAGCCGATCCACTCAATGTGGGAATTGGTTATAATCTTTCGACAAGAGTAGGGAATTTTTTGGGAGATGGACAGCAGAGAGAAGTTTAAGAGTATTGGATCCAAAAGTAATTGTGCAGAATTTAATGGGCCCCCAAGTGGGGGTAGAGGGGCATTAAATCAACATGCTGGCTTTAATATTGATATTTCTGAGGGTTTGCCCACTGAACCTATATGGATAGAACTGAAAAATAAGAAGGGGGAGATCTCTTTGATAGGATTGTACTATAGGCCCCCAAATAGTCAGTGGGAAATTGAGGAGCAAATATGTAACGAGATTACAGATAGCACCAAGAAAAATAAGGTGGTAATAGTAGGGGATTTTAACTTTCCCAACAGTGACTGAGGCAGCAATAGGATTAGGGGCTTGGATGAAGAGAAATTTGTTGAGTGTGTTCAGGAGGAATTTCTCATTCAGTATGTGGATGGCCCAACTAGAGAGGGGGCAAAACTTGATCTCTCCTTGGGAGATAAGAAAGGGCAGGTGACAGAAGTGTTAGTGAGGGATCACTTTGGGACCAGTGACCATAATTCCATTAAGTTTTAAGATAGCTATGGAGGATGATAGGTCTGGCCCAAAAATTAAAATTCTAAATTGGGACAAGGCCAATTTTGATGGTATCAGACAAAACTTTCAAAAGTTGATTGAGGGAGAGTGTTAGCAGGCAAAGGGATGTCTGGTAAGTGGGAGGCTCTCAAAAGTGTGTTAACCAGGGTTCAGGGTAAGCACATTCCTTTTAGAGTGAAGGGCAAGGCTGGTAGAGGTAGGGAACCCTGGATGACTCGGGATATTGAAGCCCTGGTCAGGAAAAAGAAGGAGGCATATGACATGCATAGGCAGCTGGGATCAAGTGAATCCCTTGAAGAGTATAAAATGCATCAGAGTAGAGCTAAGAGAGAAATCAGGAGGGCAAAAAGGGGACATGAGATTGCTTTGGCAGATAAGGTAAAGGAGAATCCAAAGAGATTCTACAAATACATAAAGGGCAAAAGAGTAACTAGGGAGAGAATTGGGCCTCTTAAGGATCAACAAGGTCATCTATGTGCGGATCCACAAGAGATGGGTGAGATCCTAAATGAATTATTCTCATCAGTGTTTACTGTTCAGAAAGGTTTGAATGTTAGAGAACTTGGAGAAATAAATAGTGATGTCTTGAGGAGTGTACATATAATAGAGAAGGAGGTACAGGAAGTCTTAAAGTGCATTAAGGTAGATAAATCCCCGGGACCTGATGAGTGTATCCCATTAAGTTGTGGGAGGCTAGGGAGGAAATTGCAGGTCCCCTAGTAGAGAGATTTGAATCAGTGACAGCCACAGGTGAGGTGCCTGAAGATTGGAGGGCGACAAATGTTGTGCCTTTGTTTAAGAAGGGCTGCAGGGAAAAGCCTGTCAGCATGAAAAGACAGAAAAGACAGTCAGCATGGCTTTGTGAGTGGAAAATCATATCTCTCGGGGCGGCACGGTAGCACAGTGGTGGGGCGGCACGGTAGCACAGTGGTTAGCACTGCTGCTTCACAGCTCCAGGGTCCCGGGTTCGATTCCCGGCTCGGGTCACTGTCTGTGTGGAGTTTGCACATTCTCCTCGTGTCTGCGTGGGTTTCCTCCGGGTGCTCCGGTTTCCTCCCACAGTCCAAAGATGTGCGGGTTAGGTTGATTGGCCATGCTAGAATTGCCCCTTAGTGTCATGGGATGCGTAGGTTAGAGGGATTAGTGGGTAAATATCTGGGGGTAGGGCCTGGGTGGGATTGTGGTCGGTGCAGACTCGATGGGCCGAATGGCCTCCTTCTGCACTGTAGGGTTTCTATGTTTCTATGTTTCTCTCGAATTTGACTGAGTTGTTTGAAGGGGTAACCAAGAAGGTAGATGAGGGCAATGCAGTCAACGTTGTCTACATGGACTTTAGCAAGGTCTTTGACAAAGTACCACATGGTAGGTTGTTGCATAAGGTTAAATCTCATGGGATCCAAGTTGAGGTAGTCAATTGGATTCAAAGTTGGCTTGATGACAGAAGACAGAAGGTGGTAGTAGAGGGTTGTTTTACAAACTGGAGGCCTGTGACCAGCGGTGTGCCTCAGGGATCGGTGCTGGGCCCACTTATTTGTCATTTATGTTAATGATTTGGATGAGAATTTAGGAGACATGGTAAGTTTGCAGATAACACCAAGATTGGTGGCATGATGGACAGTGAAGAAGGCTATCAATTGGGCCAGTGGGCAGATGGAGTTTAATTTAGATAAATGCGAGGCGATGCATTTTGGTAGATCAAACCAGGGCAGGACTTATTCAATTAATGTTAGGGTGCTGGGGAGAGTTATAGAACAAAGAGATCTAGGGGTACTGGTTCATAGCTCCTTGAAAGTGGAGTAACAGGTGGACAGGGTGGTGAAGAAGTCATTCGGTATGCTTGGTTTCATTGGTCAGAACAAGGAATACAGGAGTTGAGCCATCTTGTTGAAGTTGTACAAGACATTGGTAAGGCCACACTTGGAATACGGTGTACAGTTCTGGTGACCCTATTATTGGGGCGGCACGGTAGCACAGTGGTTGGGGCGGCACGGTAGCACAGTGGTTGGGGCGGCACGGTAGCACAGTGGTTAGCACTGCTGCTTCACAGTTCCAGGGACCTGGGTTCGATTCCCGGCTTGGGTCACTGTCTGTGTGGAGTTTGCAGATTCTCCTCGTGTCTGCGTGGGTTTCCTCCGGGTGCTCCGGTTTCCTCCCACAGTCCAAAGATGTGCGGGTTAGGTTGATTGGCCGTGCTAAAATTGCCCCTTAGTGTCGAGATGGGTAGGTTAGAGGGATTAGTGGGTAAATATGTAGGGATATGGGTGTAGGGCCTGGGTGGGATTGTGGTCGGTGTAGACTCGATGGGCCGAATGGCCTCTTTCTACACTGTAGGGTTTCTATGATTCTATAGAAAGGATATTATTAAACTAGAAAGAGTGCAGAAAACATTTACTAGAATGGGACTGGGACTTGATGGTTCGAGTTATAAGGAGAGGCTGGATAGACTGGGACTTTTTTCCCTGGAGCATAAGAAGTTAAGGAGTGATCTTAAAGAGGCCTGTAAAATAATGAGGGGCATAGATCAGTTGGATAGTCAACATCTTTTCCCAAATGTAGGGGAGTCTAAAACTAGAGGGCATAGGTTAAAGGTGAGAGGGGAGAAATACAAAAGAGTCCAGGGGGCAATTATTTCACGTAGAGGATTGTGACTGTCTGGAACAAGTTGCCAGAGGTAGTAATAGAGGTGGGTACAACTTTGCCTTTTAAAAAACATTTAGGCAGTTACATGGATAAGATTGGTATAGAGGGCTCGGGGCAAAGCGTGGGCAATTGGGACTAGCTTAATGGTAAAAACTGGGTGGCATGGACCAATTGGGCTAAAGACCCTATTTCCATACTGTAAACTTCTATGACTCTATCACTCTGTTGCAATCCCATCGTCCCCCAAACTTTTACGTTCATAATTGGGGAGGTGGGAGTGGGCTAAGCCAAGGACAGCCTGCCCACTGTCACCCAATTGGGAAACAGTGTACAGGGGGAGTGGGGTTGGAGAAGCACTGTGCAGGGGAGATGCCTGAAGAAGCGGTGTGCAGGGGGAGTGGCACTGGAGAAACAGTGTGCAGGGGGAGTGGGGCTGGAGAAGCAGTGTGCAAGGGGAGTGGGGCTGGAGAAGCAGTGTGCAGGGGGAGTGGGGCTGGCGAAACTGTGTGCAGGGAGAGTGGAGCTAGAGAAACAGCGTGAAGAGGGAGTGGGGCTGGAGAAGCAGTGTGCAGGGGGAGTGGGGCTGGCGAAACTGTGTGCAGGGAGAGTGGAGCTAGAGAAACAGTGTGTAGAGGGAGTGGGGCTGGAGAAAGAGTGTGCAGGAGAGAACCGGCTCTCCCCCCACACTGACACGGGTTGCCGGCATCGGGGCATCAGGGCCCTCGATGGGTCTCCTGCCAGACCCAAGACATGCCCCCCCACCTCCCCATCCATGACCCATTTTGCAATCCATCTCTGCATATGCCCCCTTCATAATCCCCAGACTGGCCCCATCCCCACTCTGGGCCCAACCTCTTAGCATTGCCTCTGGCACACTTACAGTGCCCAACTGGCACTGTTAATGTGCCAGGTGGGCACAGCCCAATAGGCATTGCCCAGCCAACAGCCTGACCTTAATGGCCTCTGATCCCCCCAGCATGGCCATGCCGTCCGGTCTCCGCGAGTGGAGACCAGTAGTGATTCGCGTCGGCGCGAGATCTCGCTGGAAAGGTGAGAAGCAGCCTTGCCAGCCTCCCTGTTGAGATGGAAATCCAGGCACTCTGATGCCAATAAGCTTCACATCCTTTCTGGGTGCGAATCGGCTCTCGCCATTGTAAAGGGGCCAGGAAGATAGCAATCCGAATGGCGTCGGGCACAATTTGGATTTTTAGCCTCTTACACTATTTTCTCTGCTCACCATGCCGATCAATTGGCATGGCGAGGTGGTAAGATAGAGCCCCCCCCTATCCTTCTGAGATATTTTCACCAGCCCATTGAGTCATGGTATTGTACAAAATTGGTCTCAGAGTTAGAATATTGTAGCAGCCTGCTTTAAACAATGAAAACTGATATGTAAATAAGTGAGAATTTACATACTTCATGATGTAATCCCACAGCCTGGATTAGCTATTTCGGGAAGGAGAGAGGCATGAATGATTTAAATGGAGCGTCAGATGAATTAGACACAACTAAATTGGATTTTGCATCTTTAATTTAGTAATGAATTTGCCAAAACTTGAACGTGCTGAGAGTTCTGTGTTTGCCATTAAATTATTGGCCCTTGCCAAGCTGAGGGAGACTGCAGGAATACATTTAACAGCTGGGATTTCCTTGATGTCTTTCTGAAGTTTGATTATTAAACAAACCAAAGATTTCTGAATTTGAATTTGGATTGGACCCAAGAATAAAGCAGACTTTAGTGATGCTGCTAACTACATCTCCTTGTGACAAGGTGTTCCTTTCCTCTTTAATGAAATCAGAACAAATTTAATATTAAAATAATGAGAAACTACCCAATCAAATGTATTCCGCCACCTTGCGCTGCTTGGAATGTATTCTCTTGTAGTTTATATATTGATTTATCACCTTGAATGTTTGTGTGAGTTATGTTTGGTTGACATGCATTAGGTTCATGCAGTGTTGACAAGGAACACCCCTGCAGATTCGGATCAATCCTTCAGTCTATTCACCATTAAAGGATTCTCCACTGTTTCTCTCTCATCTCTCATATGATTAGCTATTTGACACATTGTTATCCACAGTTCATTCAGTGACTCCTGCTGTGACTGCAGCTTGTGGCAAACGTTGATAGTATTAAGTAGGACCATTCTGAGGTTGCAATGGAAAAATACATTGCATCATGGAAGCTGTCAGCATTTCTCAATAACACCAGGAGTTCAAGGGTTAAATAATGAGGACAGCTTCACAGATCAGACTGTATTGTCTTGAATATAACCAATTAACAAGTGATCTAATTGAAGTGTTAAAGGTGATTAAAGAATGGTGGATGAAGAGAAACTCTTCCTCTGGGGAATCCAGAACAAAGCAGCAGAATCTTACATAAAATGAGAGTTAGGCCATTCAGTGGTGACGTCACAGAATGGCCTAATGACGTCAAGAAACACTTCTTCACACAAAAGCGAGTGGAAAGAAACTCTCATCCCCAGAAAAGCTGTTGGAGATCAATAGAAAATATCAAAACCAAGATAGATATTGTTGGGTAAGGTTGTTAAGGAATATAGAAGTAAGGTAGGGAGATGGAGATGAGGGATATGCTAGCCAAGATCTCAGTGGATTTCAGAAGAGGCATGAGGAACTGAACTTTGACTTCCTGTCCCTAATGCACCCTTCAAAGGATCAGATTCTGAATGAATGAAGAGGAACAGACAACAGCCTTGACAGAGAGAAAAGATAAGAAATGAACAGGCAGATGAAAGTGGAGAAGCAAGAGATGGTGTAAACAAAAGAAAAATGATGTAAAATATGAAGGAAGAGATTCCTAGCATTCAATGGAATAGAACATAGAACATAGAAGAACATAGAAGAGCGACAGCACAAACATGCCCTTCGGCCCACAAGTTGCGCCGAACAATTTCCTTACCTTCTAGGCTCATCTATAACCCTCTATCTTACTAACCTCCATGAGCCTATCCAAAAGTCTCTTAAAAGACTCAATCAAATCCGCTTCCACCACCACTACCGGCAGCCGATTCCACGCACCCACCACCCTCTGAGTGAAAAACTTACCCCTAACAGCTCCTCTGTACCTACTCCCCAGCACCCTAAACCTGCGGCCTCTCATGACAACCATTTCAGCCGTGGGTAAAAGCCTCTGAGAATCCACTCTATCAATACCTCTCAACATCTTATACACCTCTATGAGGTCACCTCTCATCCTTCGCCTCTCCAAGGAGAATAGACCTAGCTCTCTCAACCTATCCTCATAAGGCATACCACTTAATCCTGGCAACATCCTCATAAATCTCCTCTGCACCCGTTCTATGGCTTCCACATCCTTTCTGTAATGAGGTGACCAGAACTGGGCACAGTACTCCAGGTGGGGTCTGACCAGGGTCCTATATAGCTGCAGCATTATCTCCCGATTTCTAAACTCAATTCCTCTATTGATGAAGGCCAGTATTCCATACACCTTCTTAACCACAGCCTCTACCTGCGACGCCGCTTTGAGCATCCTATGTACCCGGACCCCAAGATTCCTCTGTTCTTCCACACTGCCAAGCGTCTTACCCTTAATATTATATTCTTCCATCCTATTCGACCTGCCAAAATGAACCACCACACACTTATCTGGGTTGAAGTCCATCTGCCATTTCTCCGCCCAGTCTTGCATCTTATCTATGTCTCGTTGCAACTGCTGACATCCCTCTACACTATCCACAACACCACCAACCTTTGTGTCATCAGCAAACTTGTCAACCCATCCTTCCACTTCCTCATCCAGGTCATTTATAAAAATCACAAAGAGCAAGGGTCCCAGAACAGATCCCTGGGGCACCCCAGGAATCCTAAAAAACAATCTCAGTTTTTAATAAACTTGTTGGACAGTGAGTCAGAGGGGAATGAAGAGAGAGACTGAGAACTGATACAGAAAGAGCCATTACTATTCACGAGGAGAAAAAACTTTTCACATCACCTTTGTCGATTTGTTGAGATTAATAACATATCCCAGCTCTGTTCTTGCTCACCTGCAAAACATAGAGATGTGTTTTGTTGCCAATTTGGTTTGACAATCAGCATGACTGTTGTCTAATCCTCAGGCGGTTCCTGACCCTGGTGCACTAACAGAAGTTGACAGTGAGTGTTCTGCCAGTTAGCCCCACACAGAATCATATTCAAACCATATTCACAACCGACTTCTCAGCACCTGCTCTCATCCTTAGCTCATTGAGCTCAAAAGCCATCTGTGTCTCATTCTGTTTAGACATGAAAAAGCTGTATATTTGCACATTGGGCTCCAAGGCCTAGATCCATGTCTGTGTACATTGATTTATTTTACCTTATTGTTTGTTGGAATCTTGAATCTTTGGCATTTGCTGCCCGGTCCTAATTGTCCTTGAACTGAGGGGCTTGCTCAGCCACTTCAAAGGGCAGTTAAGAGTTAACCACATTGCTGTGGGTCTGGAGTCACATGTAGACCAGACCAAGTAAGGACGACAGATTTCCTTCCCTAAAGGATATTAGAGAACCAATGGATTTTTACAACAATCAATAATTGCTTCACAATCTCTGAGACATGCTTTTAATTCCAGATTTAGTAATTGAATTTAAATTCCATCAGCAAGTGGGCTTATAGAAATACAAGTTATTTTGTTAATGCTTTGATGTGGCTTACATTGCACTTAAACTCTAGAACCTTCATAATCCAGAGTCATAAATCCATGTCCAAGCAATTTGATTCCTGCCCCCTTAGACTGCATTGATTCTGGAGAGTGAGTTTGAGAATACACTGATCTTGGTTAAAGGGAAGGCGATGGCCTAGTGGCATTAGCGCTAGACCATTAATCCAGAAACTCAGCTAATGTTCTGGGGACCTGGGTACGAAACCCGCAATGGCAAATGGTGGAATTTGAATTCAATTTTAAAAATCTCGAATTAGTAATCTACTGATGAACATGAAACCATTGTTGATTATCAGAAAAACCCATCTGGTTCACTAATATCTTTTAGGGAAGGAAATCTGCCATCCTTATCTGGTCTGGCCTACATGTGACTCCAGAGGCACAGAAATGTGGTTGACTCTCAACTGCCCTCTGAAATGGCCTAACAAGCCACTCAGGTCAAAGGCAACTAGGGATGGGTGATAAATGGGTGGCACAGTGGTTAGCACTGCTGCGTCACAGCGGCAGGGACCTGGGTCCTATTCCCAGCTTGGGTCACTGTCTGTGTGGAGTCTGTACATTCTCCTCATGTCTGCATGGGTTTCCTCCAGATTCATAGAATCCTACAGTGCAGAAGGAGGCCATTCGTCACATCAAGTCTGCACCAACCACAATCCCAGCCAGGCCTTATCCCCATAGCCCCATGCAATTACCCTAACTCGTCCCCCTGACACTAAGGGGCAATTTAGCATGGTCAATCCACCTAACCCGCACACCTTTGGACTGTAGGAGGAAACCGGAGGAAACCCATGCAGACATGGGGAGAATGTGCAAACTCCATACACAGTGACCCAAACCAGGAATCAAACACAGATCCCAGGTGCTGTGAGGTAGCAGTGCTAACCACTGTGCCACCATGCTGCTCTTGGTTTCTCCGATTTCCTCCCATAGTCCGAAAGACGTGCTGGTTAGGTGCATTGGCTGTGCCAAATTCTCTTTCAGTGTACCCAAACAGGCGGCAGAGTGTGGCAACTAAGGGATTTTCACAATAATTTCATTGCAGTATTAATGCAAGCTTACTTGTGACACTAATAAATAAACTTATAAATGCTGGCCAGCCGGCAACGTCCATGTCCCACGAATTAATAAAAACATAAGAAGACAATGGTTTGGCCTCCTTTCTTTTAAAAAAAGAGGGATAAGGAGTAACCTGATAGAGTTCTGAAAGGGTTTGGTAGAGTCAAGAACAAGCAAAGAACAAAGAACAGTACAGCACAGGAAACAGGCCCTTCGGCCCTCCAAGCCTGTGCCACTCCTTGGTCCAACTAGACCAATCGTTTGTATCCCTCCATTCCCAGGCTGCTCATGTGACTATCCAGGTAAGTCTTAAACGATGTCAGCGTGCCTGCCTCCACCACCCTACTTGGCAGCGCATTCCAGGCCCCCACCACCCTCTGTGTAAAAAACATCCCTCTAATATCTGAGTTATACTTCGCCCCTCTCACCTTGAGCCCGTGACCCCTCGTGAACGTCACTTCTGATCTGGGAAAAAGCTTCCCACCATTCACCCTATCTATTCCCTTCATAATCTTGTACATCTCTATTAGATCTCCCCTCATTCTCCATCTTTCCAGGGAGAACAACCCCAGTTTACCCAATCTCTCCTCATAGCTAAGACCCTCCATACCAGGCAACATCCTGGTAAACCTTCTCTGCACTCTGTCTAACGCCTCCACGTCCTTCTGGTAGTGCGGTGACCAGAACTGGACGCAGTACTCCAAATGTGGCCTAACCAGCGTTCTATACAGCTGCATCATCAGACTCCAGCTTTTATACTCTATACCCCGTCCTATAAAGGCAAGCATACCATATGCCTTCTTCACCACCTTCTCCACCTGTGTTGCCACCTTCAAGGATTTGTGGACTTGCACACCTAGGTCCCTCTGTGTTTCTATACTCCTGATGACTCTGCCATTTATTGTATAACTCCTCCCTACATTATTTCTTCCAAAATGCATCACTTCGCATTTATCTGGATTAAACTCCATCTGCCACCTCTCCGCCCAATTTTCCAGCCTATCTATATCCTGCTGTATTGCCCGACAATACAGAGAACATGTTTCCATCTGCAGTGAAGAGCGAAACTGAAGGCCATTGATATGAAGAGAAAATCGATAGGGAATTCAGAAGAAACTTACCCAAAGAGTGGTGAGAATGCGGAACTTATTTACCACAGGAAGTGGCTGAAGAGAATAGTAATGCTGCATTTAAGGAGGAACAAGATAAACACAAGAGGGAGAAGGGAATGGAGGGTTACGATGGTAGATTCAGATGAGGAGAGATGAGAGGAGGCTTGAGTTGAGTATAAACCAGCATGGAACAGTTGGGTTGAATGGCCTGTTCCTGTGCTGTATACCCTATACTGTATACCCTTCAGCTATCCAATATTCAAATTAACCTTGACATAACAATCAATACAATACAGCCTAACGACAGGAGTTGTGTCAGTTATATTGTCACACCAATCACTTCTGTCTAATGGTACATGAGTGAATTTATGACTGTTCTAAATCTATCATGACTTCTTGTAAATAATACAAGGTGTTTCACTTGTGCACGCTTTCGATAAAGCTCTGAACAGTTGGAAAATATTTTTTTTTAAGATTTGATAAACTGGAGAGAATATTATGCATTCTTGCAAAATGATTCACAATACTGGAACCCAAGTGTTGGAGGGATGTTGCTATGGTGATTTTGCAGCTTTCACTTTGGCAATAAATGTGCTAAACACCTCTCTGCCCACTGGCGGGGGTGCAGTATAGATTCACCAAAATGGTAAATGGAGTTACAGGGAAGTTGGTGAGATCAGTTGGGTAGATGGCTGGTTCATGATGCAGAGTGACGCCAGCAGTGTGGATCCAATTCCCATTGCTGACTGAGGTTATTCATGAAGGCCCCACCTACACAACCTTGCCCCTCACCTGAGTTGTGATGACCCTCTGGTTAAATCACCATCAGTCAGCTCTTCCCTTCAAAGGGGAGAGGAGCGTATTGACATCTGAGACTACAGCGGCTTTACCTACCTTTTACCTGGCTTAGAGAGTAAAACTATGATAGTTTAGAGAAATTTGATTTCTATTTCCTCAAGGATAGAAATTGACCGGCAATAAATCTAGGTTTGAAGCTTTTAAAGGATTTGTGCAGATAGATGCAGAGAAATCAGGCAGTATATGATCAGACAAACAGAAGTGAAAATCTGGAATTCCTGCTGCCAAGAGACTGTGAATTCTGGGGTCAAAAGGAGCTTTCAAGATGAATAGATTTTTGCAAGGTAAGGAAATCAAATGGCAAGAAAATGGAGCTGAGTTACAGATCAGGTGTAAATTGATTGAATTGTGGAGCAAGGGCTGAATGACCACCTCCTGTTTGTGCTTCAGCTTCAACCCATGTCACTTTCTTTAATTTGTTTCTTCTCAGCATGTTGGCATCCCTAATCGTCAAGGAACGATGGTGATGAGTCACCACCTTTGGTCTACTGCAGTCCATTGTGGCAGTTTGAATGAAGCTGAGGGGCTTGTTGGGCCATTTTGCAGGGGCAGTTGAGAGTCAACCACATTGCTGTAAGTCTGGAGTCACATATAGTCCAGACCAAGTAAGGATGATAGATTTCCTTCCTGAAAGGATATTAGTAATCTGATCGCGGTGTTTCAAAATTCTCCAAGCTCTAGAACCCATGATCTAGGCTGACAGTACCGAGAAGGTGCTGCACTATTGAAGGTGCTGTCTTTCTGATGAGGGCAGCACAGTGATTAGCACTGCTACCTCACAGCACCAGGGGCTCGGGTTCAATTCCGGCCTCAGGTGACTGTCGGCTTAGAGTTTTCCCAGTGTCTTCGTGGGTTTCCCCAGGTGCTTCAGTTTCCTCCCACAGTCCAAAGATTAGGTGGATTAGCCATGGTAAATGTGTGTGGTTAGAGGGATAGTTTGCTGGGTGGGGGCTAGGTAAGATGCTTTTTCAGAGAGTTGTCGGTGCAGACTCAATGGGCCGAATGGCCTTTTTAATATACTCTCGGGATTCCATGGATTAACCTGAAGGTGCACCTGCCCTCTCAAGTGCATGAAAAGTCTGTCGCACTATTCCAAACAGAGCAGGGAGCTTGTCCTGGCCAATATTTATCCCTTGGTCAGCATGTGAACAGATTATTTGGCTACTTTCACAGTTTGCTGTGCACAAATTAGCTGCCAGGTTTTTTACATTACAAAAATAGAGACACTGACTGTGAAACATTTTGAAATATCCTGAGTTCTTTATTTGTCCCCCTCAGATTCTCATCTTTAGGTGGTTATTATTCCTAGCTGACCCTCAGCACCCTCCCCTCATCCTTAACCCTTTTTTAGTTTAAAACCCTTTCTACTGCATTAGTTATCCTTTCCTTCAGAAACTGAATTTCAATTCATTTCCGGTGAAAGCTGTTCCAGTCGTACAGGTGCTTCCTGTCCCAGTGCCAATGTAATGACACCCACATCTGTCACTTCTGCTCCTTGTAAATGAGTCTATCAGTAAGTTGTGACTAATGTCAATCCTTTACTGTTATGGTGGTGGTTGTGTTACAGGACAAGTAATAAAGACACAAGATCAGGTCCGACTATGGCAGTTAGGAAATTTAAAATTCAGTTTATTAATTAAATATGGGATGAAAAACTAGTGATAGTGACCGTGCAACTCAGATTACTGTAAAAACCTGTTCACTGATGATGGAAAAAAATGTTCTTTGCACTTTACCGAAATGTCCTTTTGAAAGCAGAACTTACATTTCTACTACCATCGGTGTGAAGAAGTATTTCCCTGCTTCTCTGTATCTATGATGTGGAGATGCCGGCGTTGGACTGGGGTGAACACAGTAAGAAGTCTCACAACACCAGGTTAAAGTCCAACAGGTTTATTTGGTAGCAAATACCATAAGCTTTCGGAGCGCTGCTCCTTCGTCAGATGGAGTGGAAATCTGCTCTCAAACAGTGCAAACAGACAGAATCAAGTTACAGAATACTGATTAGAATGCGAATCCTACAGCCAGCCAGGTCTTAAATGTACAGACAATGTGGGTGGAGGGAACATTAAACACACGTTAAAGAGATGTGTATTGTCTCCAGACAGAACAGCTAGTGAAATTCTGCAAGTCCAGGAGGCAAGCTGTGGGGGTTACTGATAATGTGACATAAATCCAACATCCCGGTTTAGGCCGTCCTCAAGTGTGCGGAACTTGGCTATCAGTTTCTGCTCAGCGACTCTGCGCTGTCGTGTGTTGTGAAGGCCGCCTTGGAGAACGCTTACCTGAAGATCCAAGGCTGCTGAAGTGCTCCCCCACAGGAAGAGAACAGTCTTGCCTGGTGATTGTCGAGTGGTGTTCATTCATCCGTTGTCGTAGCGTTTGCATGGTTTCCCCAATGTACCATGCCCCGGGACATCCTTTCCTGCAGCGTATCAGGTAGACAACGTTGGCCGAGTTGCAAGAGTAGGTACCGTGTACCTGGTGGATGGTGTTCTCACGTGAGATGATGGCATCCGTGTTGATGATCCGGCACGTCTTGCAGAGGTTGCTGTGGCAGGGTTGTTTGGTGTCGTGGTCACTGTTCTCCTGAAGGCTGGGTAGTTTGCTGCGGACAATGGTCTGTTTGAGGTTGCGTGGTTGTTTGAAGGCAAGAAGTGGGGGTGTGGGGATGGCCTTGGCGAGATGTTCGTCTTCATCAATGACATGTTGAAGGCTCCGGAGGAGATGCCGTAGCTTCTCCGCTCCGGGAAAGTACTGGACGACGAAGGGTACTCTGTCCACCGTGTCCCGTGTTTGTCTTCTGAGGAGGTCGGTGCGGTTTTTCGCTGTGGCGCGTCGGAACTGTTGATCGATGAGTCGAGCGCCATATCCTGTTCTTATGAGGGCATCTTTCAGCGTCTGGAGGTGTCTGTTGTGATCCTCCTCATCCGAGCAGATCCTGTGTATACGGAGGGCTTGTCCGTAGGGGATGGCTTCTTTAACGTGTTTAGGGTGGAAGCTGGAGAAGTGGAGCATCATGAGGTTATCCGTGGGCTTGCGGTACAGTGGGGTGCTGAGGGGACCGTCCTTAATGGAGATGCGTGTGTCCAAGAATGCAACCGATTCCGGAGAGTAGTCCATGGTGAGTCTGATGGTGGGATGGAACTTGTTGATGTCATCATATAGTTGTTTCAGTGATTGCTCACCATGACTCCAAAGGAAGAAAATATCATCAATGTACCGAGTGTATAGCATCGGTTGAAGGTCCTGTGCAGTGTAGAAGTCTTGTTCGAACCTGTGCATGAAGATGTTGGCATATTGAGGTGCGAATTTGGTCCCCATGGCTGTTCCGTGTGTCTGGATGAAGAACTGGTTGTTGAAGGTGAAGACATTGTGGTCCAGGATGAAGCGGATGAGTTGTAAAATTGCATCTGGAAACTGGCAGTTGACGGCATTGAGTACTGAGAGCAGATTTCCACTCCATCTGACGAAGGAGCAGTGCTCCGAAAGCTTATGGTATTTGCTACCAAATAAACCTGTTGGACTTTAACCTGGTGTTGTGAGACTTCTTTCTCTGTATCTATCCTAGCAATTGTTTTTAATGCTTTAAGTATGCTAATGTGGGTTGGCATCAAATGTTGTCTACTTACACTGCAGTGAAGCAATTTAATTGATGATAAATTGTTTAATGATCCTCCAAGGCAGTCACTCCCAGCACCTGTTTCAACCTCCTTAACAAGATGGAATCTTGCACTTTGGGCTAAACTAACAATTCAGCCTCAGATCCCAGCACGGTCACATTAGAGGCTCTTTTGTGTTTAAGGTATCTGGTAAAATGGTCCACTTACTTTAGTGTTGCTGAGGAAAGTGTTTGCATACTGTCAAAGCTTTTTGTTTTGCATGATCATCGGGACAATTGTAAGATTGCTAAATTTCAAAGGAAGCAACAATTAATATTACACGAACAACCATGTTGTTGATATCGGAATGAGTGCAAGACCAAACTCTTCACCAGCCAGTGTCATTTTCCAGCTGTGCTCAAGTTCTGTACTGCGAAATGACAATTTGCATACTTTTCTATTTCCCACGTAAAGCTCCTACCTTCACTCCCTTAAGTCCAAGGGATGTGGAGGTGAATACTTTTGGAGGAAAACTGGTTTAGCCTTTCAAAGCCATGTTTGGCTGGACCACATAAAGCTCTATCAAGGCCTACTTCCATCTGCTATAACTGCTCACTATTCCAGAATCACTCTGAAATAGAAAGATAATCCCCCGGCCTCTTTTCTCCCACTGTAAATAATCTTCTTAGGCATCTCTCCCCTTCATCCCCACCATCGCTCTGAACAGTAACTGCAAAGAGCTTCTTTATTACTAAAATTGAGACTATTCAATCAGCTGCCTCTTGTCATTTCCCTTACTTCCACCACACCAGTACTTTCTAACCTTTGATGTGTCACGGCATACGCATGGGCCTGACCAACATAAAGAATCAAAACTGCGCATGTGCAGCTTTTCCTGGCAGTGCATGTGCGGGAAGCCTGAAGTTAATCAGGCACACCAGTTGGGAACCACTGCACTAGTACACTGGGCCTAACTTCCTTTATTACTGCTCCTGTTCCAGTCCTGAACTCACATCTTTCTCGAGTTTCTCTCCTATCTCCCCTTGTCCTCTCTAAGTTCCTCATGTCCATGTGACCCTACCTCCTGCTCCACTGAGCTTATTTTCATTAAACTGCTGACTGTGGGAAGGTGGCTTCAAATGACCGAGGTAGCTCAAATGCCATGGGTTGTTTGTGGGATCAGTCCACATTGAGTTAAAACAGCCTCACTTCTGCTCAACAGGGATGCTTTTTGAAGCAAGCCTAATTGAAGGACATTATTTTGAAGATGTGGGGCATGTTGATTTGGTCAATGTTTACAGTAATAAAGTAATTCAGGTGCTTAAGTGGACTATACAAGCATGGTAATTGAATAATTGAGAGAGTTTGAGATGAACATGAGTATATTATCTCAGCTCCAATGTGTCTGAAGTCTACACAGTCTGTCTTTTAGTATATTGTAATTTGGTGTCAATATGCAGGGAAGGTAGAGGTCAAAGATAGAATTGGCATGTGTTTTGTGCCAGCCACTGTTTGCTGTAGTCTTGCTAGAATTGATAAACATAGTACCTGTATGCTTGTAGTGAATCATGAATTCAATAACAAAAAATTATATATTCATATGGAGTCGTATAATGTAAATTGACAGAGTACACAAGCTGGATTGTGTCACATGAGTTTGTTGAAGATCTGATTCGGTGGTTTCTATAACTGGCATCTATGTTTAAAATAGAACAGAAAAGCAGTCTATCACTGAGTACCTAACATTCCCTCCTGGTCCCCTTTTTAGCTGATTATATTAATAGTTCTCTTTCTTCTGGCATTTTTCCTCTCTCCTTCAAATCCACTGTGGTCACTCATTTCCCTTGGACCCTCCGTCCTTGCAGCCAACCACTACACCTCCAACCTTCCTTTCCTTTGAAAAGTCTTTGAGCACTTCTGCTGAACAGGGATGCTTTTTGAAGCAAGCCAATTGAAGGACATTATTTTGAAGATGTAGGGCATGTTGATTTGGTCAGATTTGGTCAGATTTTCCCAAATCCCAGAAACACATGTTTGAATCCCTGCAAACAAGATTCCACCACTGTCACAGGAACAAAGCTGTATTAAAGTTATAAATGACATCTAACGTGACAGTGGAAATGTTTCGCTCTTCGTCCTACTCAATATGTCTGAAGATTTTGACATCGGTCCTCCAAAACTTCTTCAATGAATCAGCCACTACCATCCAGCCGGGTAGGACTGGCTCTCACCTGGTGCCATCCTAACCTGTCCAACTGAAACCAGAGTATTCCCAGCAGTGGCTTCTCTTCCTGCTTCTGCACCACTACCTCTGGTCTCCTTCAAAGGATGTTCCTTGGACCCTTCCATCTCTCACCCACATGCTCTTAGCAACATCATCTGAAAATACAGTTTCTCAATGTACACTGATGATCAAGGCTTTCATTAATTGTGACCTTTCACGTTGCAGCTGCACAGTACATTCCAGATTCCTGAATGGTTGCAGAGCTATACAGCTTAGAGGGAACATGCTGATACTCAGCCTGACCAGTCCTCGTCTTCAATGCTTTTCTGACATCGAGCCCTGAATGAGCTGAAATTGAATCCAGTAAAATATTGCTGCCAGAAGCTCCATTCTCTAGTCACTGACTCTATCCCACTCTCTGGTCACTGTTGAAGCTGTTTAAATCCTCAATTTAAATTCTGATCCAATATCTTCTGTGTCACTAGAACCATCTACTTCCACCTAAAATCTCTCTCTACTCCCTTACTCACTTCAGCTGCGGCAGAAACCCTCAAACAGATTTATTGTCCTTCCCGAACGGGACTATTTCAATGCCCATAGCCAGTGTCCAAGTCATTTAGGTTCTTGGGGTCTTCAAACAGGCTACCTACCCCGGGATGAAAGTTGCAGATGGATGAGGATTTGCTTAGGTTAAATGACATTACAACTCATTCCATGTTTATAAAAATTCGGAAATCTGTTTCCTCCTCCTTCTGGAGTTTTGCATTCAGATCTTGTTTGTCTGACAATCCATTCAATGTTTGAAAACATTCATTGTGATGTTCAACTTCATATTTTAGTTCCAGGTAAATGCCAATACACCAGAAAGAACTCTCAACATCAGTTGCTTTATTTTAACAGGTATTGTTTTACTTGAAACAGTCCAGAGGGAGCTTTACTCGATATTTAACCCTTTGCTGTATTTGTCCTGCGAGTGTTTGATGAGGACAGTGTAGAGGGAGCTTTACTCTGTATCTTACCCCATGCTGTACCTGAAATTAGATCAAGACAACAGTCTCTAGGGTAAAAGGGTGAGCACTGGGAAGTCAGTGGTAATTTTCCAGCTCTACTTGGGAGATTATGGTTGGAGAAGATAAAGCTTAACTGGAGTGCTGTCAACAGATTGGTTGATGCCAAAACAGACCTACAGCACCTTCTGGATAAATGCAAGAGTGAATTCAAAGAGACACTTGACTAAATGAAGAGAATTCAAGTGAAACTCAGATGAAGTCTAATAGTCAACAAAAAATTCTCAAAGCAAGAGCAGTGCTATGTGCAATCCATCCCAAGGTCAAAGAAGAATTAGTTGAGTGGTTAACACTGTTGGATAGCCCAGTCATAATGAGTGACTGGGCTATCCACATCATACCTGTCATTAAACCAAATGGTTCGGTTCGTATATGTGCTGATTTTAAAACAACCATAAATCTGGTGTTGTGTACTGATCAATATCCGCTTCCTTTAATTGAAAATTTGTTTGCCGGGCTATCAGGTGGGCAGAAATTCAGCAAAATTGATCTTTCACGAGCATATTTACAGATAAATGTAGCCACTGAACCATCATCATTGCTTACCATTCCACAACACTGCTGATTTGTGCCTTGTGCACTGTGGACAGGCTTTGGGGAGTCAGGAGGCGAGTTACTCACCACAGGATCCCTACCACCTTATCTGCTCTTGTAGCCACAATATTTATATGGCTAATTCAATTCAATTTCTGGCCAATGGTAGCCCCCAGAATGTTGATAATCAGGGATTCAGCAATGAATGTCAAGGGCCAGTTCTTAGATTCTCTCTTGTTGGAGTTGGTCATTGATTGGCACTTGTGTGGTGCGAATATTATTTGCCACTTGTCAACAAAGTAATAGCTGTTCTTGGGGTGCTTTAAGCCTAACTCCAGGTGCTTGAAGCTGAACTATTTTATTTCCTGCACTGACAGCTATACAATGATGTGAACAGGATTGAAAGGAATGAAAATGATCAAATCAGAAACAATGCTACTGTTTTGAACTTCTTTTATCCTCAGAGTGAAGGCTTATACTTTCTTTAGTTGGTGCCTTGATGTTCTGTATTTAATGTGGTTTTCATAATCTATAGTTCTGCACTGTGAAGGGGGAGGCTTTCTCACAGCTAGCATTTACCCCTAGGATTGTTTTCTTCCTAATGCTGGGCCATTCTCCATCAGATATATTTTTCAGCATGTTAATAGGTTTGAGAGCTCCAGCGAATTCTTCTTCTGATGTTTGCTAAATCCTTTAATTCTCTCCAACTCCCATTCTCATAGAGTAGCTGATCTCTTCACATCAGCAGTCTTATCTCCTGTTGCAACACAAAGACAAATGATCTTTCAAGCATCACGTCCCATGAACTGTTGGGTTATCATACAATGGGGCGGGATTCACTGATCTCGTCCACTCCCGCCCCACTGCAAGTGAGAGCAGAGAGTTTGCTGTTCCAGCCAAAACTCTGTTCACTTTCTTCGGCATCGGAGAATCCCATCCACGAGTGAGGATGGAGTTTTTTGGCCAATATCTCTACTGGTGTTCATTCCCTGGCACAGAGGGAGGCTATGCCTCCAAGTGAAAGTGAAAGAAAACCTGCATTTATATAGAACCTTTCACAATCTCAGGACATCCTATTGGAGCCAATAAGAAACAACAACTCAGGGCGATCTTACCAAAAAATTTCTAAGTGCTGAGCAAGTGTCAAAATGGGAGAGAATAATGCTGATTTTTTGGGTGGTCTCCCAGACGCAATTGTACGGCACTTCGAAAAAAAATCCCAAATGAAATTCTCGCCTGTCAGGGGGTGGGTGCAAACTATTCTCACTGAGAAGCCAGCTGCTCAGCTCTAGGGGCACCATTGCACAGGTGCCCTGATCTCCAAGTACTGGAAGATCTCCTGTCACTCCCCCTACCACCCCCATGGGCATCGCCCTGACCCCCACCTGATCACTGCCCCAGACATCGGCTCCCGCCCCCGCCCCCACCAAACCACTGCCTGTTCGCTGCCCCAGCCGATGCCAATCCCTACCCCCTGATCATTGGCCAATACCATTATCCAGCTCCCCACAGAGCTTATCTTGCCCACACCACCATGTCACTGCCTAGTGCCAGGCGGGCACTGCCAAGCTGGCACTGCTCAAGTAGCATTATCGGCCTTGCCCCCATTTGTGGGGACAATACTTGATCCTCACCGGTGAGGATCTTGACCGGCGAGCAGGTGTTTGGATGATAGCGTCTGGGATTCACTAATAATATGTAAATCAGGGCACAACGCCGATTTCAGAGCCGGTAACATTGTGAGAGGCGAGAAAAAGGCACGAACACAATTTTTCACCTCTCGTCCAATCTTACCAGCCTGCCACACCAATCAACCACTGGGGAAAGTCAGCAAGATCAGCCCCCTCTTCTTTTGATTAGATGCTTTACTACCTTAGTTGAACAACTGCTGATCAGAATCACTGTTCTCATTTTTCACTCAGGCATATCATAGAATCCTAGAATCATAGAATCTCTACAGTACAACAGGAGGCCATTCAGCTCATCGGGCCTGCAGTGACAACAACCCCACGCAGACCCTTTCCCTGTAACCCCACATATTTACCCTGCTAATCCCCTTGACGCCAAGGGGCAATTTAGCACGGCCAATCAACCTAACCCATCTTTTGACTGTGGGAGGAAATCGGAGCACCCGGAGAAAACCCATGCAACCACAGGCAGAAGATGCAAATGACACACAGACAGTGATCCAAGGCCAAAGATCTTTTTCAATCATCGTAAGTTTTGGTTCCTGACTTTGCTGGATGAACTAAGTTCCAGAACAAATTAAAGGTTTTATATCCTATTGGACAGAGAAAAACTGGTATGAGCAACTCGTTTCCAATTTTAATCACTTGTACAAAGCACTGAAGCACCCTGTATGCAGGAAATCCATGATTCATTTTCTTCATTGAAAGGGCCTATGGAACTTAAATGACCCACATTAGCAACTCGAGACTGCTCGGTATTTTTTTTACTATCTTCACAGTACTCCCGTTTTTACCCTGGAGACCATTGACTTGCTGTATTTTTTTTCAATTAGTTTTGTAAAGAGTGGATGTTTTGCTGTACATTTGAAAAAAAATCAAGTCAACGGTCTCCAGGGTAAAAGGGGCAGCACTGGGAAGTCAGTGTTAATTTTCCAGCTCTATCAGGGAGATCATAGTTGGAGAAGATAAAGCTTAACTGGAGTGCTGTCAACAGATTGGTCAATGCTTAATACACCCCAGCACCTTCTGGATAAATACAAGAGTGAATTCAAAGAGACACTTGGCTAACTGAAGGGAGTTCAAGTTTTCAAGTGAAACTCAAGATGAAGTCTAATAGTCAACAAAAAAGTCTCAAAGCAAGAGTGGTGCCATGTGGAATTCATCCCAAGGTCAAAGAAGAATTAGTTGCGTGGTTAACACTGATGGATAACCCAGTCATAATGAGTGACTGGGCTATCCACATCATACCTGTCATTAAACCAAATGGTTCAGTTCGTATTTGTGCTGATTTTAAAACAACCATAAATCCAGTGTTGTGTGCTGATCAATATCCGCTTCCTTTAATTGAAGATTTCTTTGCTGGGTTATCAGGTGGGCAGAAATTCAACAAAATTGATCTTTCATAAGCATATTTACAGATAAATGTAGCCACTGAATCATCATCATTGCTTACCATCATTACTCTAAAAGTATTTTTTGTTATAAAAGATTACCTTTTGGAAAAACATTCATACCAGCCCTATTCCAAAGATCAATGGATCAGATTTTAAGTGGTCTCCCTGGTGTACAATGTTAGCTGGATGATATTCTAATTGCAGGGTCCAGTGAATAAGAGCATTTGAACAATTTAGAAGCAACATTGGAACATTTTCAAGCACATGGTCTGCGTATTCAGAAAGAAGAGTGTGACTTTTTCCAGATGTCAGTCCAGTTGTTGAGTTATGTTATTGATAGTAAAGGTTTATATAAAACACATAAAAAAATGGATGCTATGTTAGAAGCAGGGTGTACAATGAATGTGACGCAATTGAGGTCCTTTCTAGAATTACTAAATTATTATTACAAATTTCTTCTTAACTTAGCTACATTATTGTAGCCATTGCATAATGTACTATGAAAGAAATAGTCTTGGGACTAGACAACAGACTGTGAGAAAGCATACAAGCATGTCAAAGAGACTTTGCAGAAATCTGAAGTATTGGTTCAATACTTGGTAAAAAAAAATGGTTTTAATCCGAAGCTACCATTACTGCTTGCTTGCAATGCTCCATCTTATGGAGAAGGGTCAGGAGATTCACATATTATGCCTTTTGGAGAAGAACAACAAATAGATTTTGCTTTGTGTACTCTGAATAGTCCTGAATCTAACTATGCTCAGCTAGAAAAAGAAGCATTGAGTATAATTTTTGATATCTGAAAGTTTCATCATTATTTACATGGTTCTCATTTCATGTAATTGACTGATCATGAAACCTTAACTATATTATTTGGGCTGAAGAAATGCAAACTGTTGTTAGCTAGTCAATTGCACAGATCTTATTTGCTCACTCCTAAGTATCATTAATCAGAGTGCCATGCTAATATTGATGGATTATCACACTTACCTTTGTCCACTGAGCAGACATCATCAACTAGTTTCGATAATATCCTTTACTTTTTGCAAGCACATTTGCCTATGACAGCTTCTCATGTACAGAGACATACCAGAAATGATCCCATGATGGGGAATGTGATAGATATGGTAGTGAAAGGAATGATAGTTGCAAGGGATCATCTGCATCCTGATTTGAAATGAGAAATGCCATGAAATCTTGAGTTGACTGTCCAAGGTAGGGGTCTAATGTGGGGAATCCAAGTGATCATTCCTCTTAGTCCGTACGGAAGAGTTTTTGAACAACTACATGAAGGACATCCTGGTATAGGTTTGATGAAGGAATTAGCATGTAGTTATTTTTGGTGGCCGGGTTTAGATGTTCAGATTGAAGAAAAAGTGGGAGAATGACAATCCTGTGCAGGAGTAAGACATACACCACCATTATCTCCTTTATACACTTGGGAGTGACCTAAAATGCCATGGCCTTCATTACATGTAGATTTTGTTGGTCTGTTTGAGGGTTTCATGTTCTTAGTCTGCGTGGGCTTTCTCCGGGTGCTCTGGTTTCCTCCCACAGTCCAAAGATGTGCAGGTTAGGTTGATTGGCCATGCTAAAATTGCCCCTTAGTGTCCTGAGATGCGTAGGTTCGAGGGATTAGTGGGTAAATGTGTAGGGATATGGGGGTAGGGCCTGGGTGGGATTGTGGTCGGTGCAGACCCGATGGGCCAAATGGCCTCTTTCTGCACTGTAGGGTTTCTAAGATTTCTATGATTTCTATGATTAGTCTTAATTGATGCGCACTCAAAGTGGCCAGAAGTTGTTATCATGAGATCTGCTAAATCTGAACAAAATGTTAAAAAACTTGGTGGAATTTTTGCAAGATATGATAAACCAGAACAGATTGTTTTCAGCATATAAAATCCACACCTTATAGATTATCTGAAAGATTCATACCATCCTTGAAACATTCTTTAAAAAGCATCAAAAGAGCAAGGTTCGTTATCATGTTGCGTGAATAGCTTTTTAGCAAATTATAGGAACACTACTCATGCGTATACCCAAAGTACACCTGCATAACTACTCTTAAAGAGGAAATTGAGAACCATGTTTGATTTGTTATCACCTCCAGAAACTTCAGAGATAGTAGAATGTTGGTAACAACCTCAATTTGCTAGACCAGATGTGTGGGCAAAACAATACTCATTTCAACAAGGAGATTGAGTGTTAGCGTATAATTAGACCACGAGTGAGAAATGGGTACCAGCCATAGGTTTAGCAAAAACAAATCCAATTTCTTACAAAAGTTCAAACTGAAGATGGACTAGTTTGTTGACGTCATGCTGACCAATTATTATCATCTCAAAATGATTTCCCAGGTTCACCTCCAGAAGTACCAACACTTCCTTAGTACCTAGTGTTGTGAATACTACGACAGAAGATTTAGTTGAATCTGAGTTCCCTGATGATTGTGTCTATGCTACATTACCAAGTGGGGATGATACAGAATCAGTTCCAAAAGAAATGTCTACTGAAGATCCAAAGCATACTTTAAGGTCAAGATTAGCCAAATTCCAGAAAGGCATATAAAACCAAAGAGGAATAGATGGCTTTCTAATCGACTTTCTTTTTGACTGTACATAAAAATTAATGGTGCATAGTACTATGTCCAAAGTATTATTGATCCTATGTATAACATCATAGTAACTTGTTGTTATGAGCACATAAATAAAGAGGGAGGGATGTTATCTGTTTAGAAGGGTTGCAGGTTGCTTTAAGAGCAGAGCACCTGATTTTATGGTGATACGTCAAGCTGCTGTTTTACTTTCAGTTTTCTGATCCAGAACAAAGGACAGCTTTCAATAAAACCTGTGTTTGTTTGAATCTACATGTGCAAACCATTCTGTTCAACAAGAGTAGTTTCTTCACTAGATGTGCTGCTTGTTCATAAGAACATAAGAACATAAGAAATAGGAGCAGGAGTAGGCCATCTAGCCCCTCGAGCCTGCCCCGCCATTCTATAAGATCATGGCTGATCTGAAGTGGATCAGTTCCACTTACCCGCCTGATCCCTATAACCCCTAATTCCCTTACCGATCAGGAATCCATCTATCCGTGATTTAAACATATTCAACAAGGTAGCCTCCACCACTTCAGTGGGCAGAGAATTCCAGAGATTCACCACCCTCTGAGAGAAGAAGTTCCTCTTCAACTCTGTCCTAAACCGAACCCTCTTTATTTTGAGGCTGTGCCCTCTAGTTCTAGTTTCCTTTCTAAGTGGAAAGAATCTCTCCCTCTCCACCCTATCCAGCCCCTTCATTATCTTATAGGTCTCTATAAGATCCCCCCTCAGCCTTCTAAATTCCAACGAATACAAACCCAATCTGCTCATAATCAACACCCCTCATCTCTGGTATCAACCTGGTGAACCTTCTCTGCACTCCCTCCAAGGCCAATATATCCTTCCGCAAATAAGGGGACCAATACTGCACACAGTATTCCAGCTGCGGCCTCACCAATGCCCTGTACAGATGCAGCAAGAAGTTTAACAACACCAGGTTAAAGTCCTTCTTACTGTGTTTACCCCAGTCCAACGCCGGCATCTCCACATCAGATGCAGCAAGACATCTCTGCTTTTATATTCTATCCCCCTTGCGATATAGGCCAACATCCCATTTGGCTTCTTGATCACCTGTTGCACCTGCAGACTGGGTTTTTGCGTCTCATGCACAAGGACCCCCAGGTCCCTCTGCACAGCAGCATGTTGTAATTTCTTTCCATTTAGATAATAATCCAATTTGCTATTATTTCTTCCAAAGTGAATAACCTCGCATTTGTCAACGTTATACTCCATCTGCCAGATCCTCACCCACTCACTCAGCCTGTCCAAATCTCTCTGCAGACCTTCTACGCCCTCCACACGATTCACTTTTCCATTTATCTTTGTGTCGTCTGCAAACTTTGTTACCCTACACACAGTCCCCTCCTCCAGATCGTCTATATAAATGGTAAATAGTTGAGGCCCCAGTACCGATCCCTGCGGCACGCCACTAGTTACCATCTGCCAACCAGAAAAGCACCCATTTATTCCGACTCTGCTTCCTGTCGGATAGCCAATCCCCAATCCACGCTAACACCCTACCCCCAACTCCGTGTGACCCAATCTTCTTCAGCAACCTTTTGTGAGGCACCTTATCAAACGCCTTTTGGAAATCCAAAAACACCGCATCCACCGGTTCCCCTCCGTCAACCGCACTCGTCACATCTTCATAAAAATCCAACAAGTTCGTCAAGCACGACTTTCCCCTCATGAATCCATGCTGCGTCTGCTTAATCGAACCATTCTTATCCAGATGGCCTGCTATTTCTTCTTTAATGATGGATTCCAGCATTTTCCCAACTACAGACGTTAAGCTAACCGGCCTGTAGTTACCCACCTTTTGTCTATTTCCTTTTTTAAACAGCGGCGTAACATTAGCCGTTTTCCAATCCGCCGGCACTACCCATTATGACATTATAGCCATCAGTGAAACTTGGCTACAGGAGGGGCAGGACTGGCAGCTCAATGTTCCAGGGTTCCAATGTTTGAGTCGGGATAGAGGCAGAGGGATAAAAGGTGGGGGGGTGGCATTGTTGGTCAGGGAAAATGTTACAGCGGTACGCAGGCAGGATAGATTAGGGAGCTTGTCTACAGAGGCCCTATGGGTGGAGCTGAGAAACAAGAAAGGTATGACCACATTAATGGGGTTGTATTATAGACCACCCAATAGTCAACGAGAATTGGAGGAGCAAATCAGCGGAGAGATAGCTGACAACTGCAAGAAACATAAAGTTGTGATAGTAGGGGATTTTAATTTTCCACATATAGATTGAGACTCGCATACTGTTAAAGGTTTAGATGGGGTAGAGTTTGTAACATGTGTTCAGGAGAATTTTCTACATCAGTATATAGAGGTGCCAACTAGAGAGGATGCGATATTGGATCTCCTATTGGGAAATGAGTTTGGGCAGGTGATGGATGTGAGTGTGAGGGAACACTTTGGATCCAGTGATCATAATGCCATTAGTTTCAACCTGATCGTGGATAAGGATAGACCTGGTCCTCGGGTTGAAGTTCTGAACTGGAAAAAGGCCAAATTTGATGAAATGAGAAGGGATCTGGGAAGTGTGGATTGGCACAGGCTGTTCTCTGGTAAGGATGTAAATGGAAAGTGGGAGGCCTTCAAAGGAGAAATTTTGAGAGTGCAGAGTTTGTATGTTCCTGTCAGGATTAAAGGCAAAGTAAATCGGAATAAGGAACCTTGGTTCTCGAGGGAGATTGTAACACTGATTAAGAGGAAGAGAGAGTTGTATGAAATGTACAGGCAGCAAGGAACACATCAGATGCTCGAGGAGTATAAAAAGTGCAAGAAGCTACTTAAGAGGGAAATCAGGAGGGCTAAAAGAAGACATGAAGTTGCTTTGGCAGACAGAGTGAAGGAAAATCCAAAGAGCTTCTATAGGTGTGTTAGGAGCAAAAGGATAGTGAGGGAGAAAATTGGTCCTCTTGAAGACCAGAGTGGCAGACTGTGTATGAAACCAAAAGAGATGGGGGAGATACTAAATGGTTTTTAAGGTTCACCCTGACACTGTGAAGAGGTGTGGACTCCAGATTCAACCTGCCAAACAGACAATCTCTATGGCATCAAGGTCCCGGTCTGTCGCTGTGCTAGGACGTTGTGTGGTAACCTTGAAAGTACAAGGCACAATTTACGAGCGTTTCAGGCTCCTTGTGTTGCCGCATCTTTGCGCACCAATTCTCCTCGGACTAAACTTTATGGTCCACATGAAGAGTGTGATCCTACAGTACGGTGGGCCACTCCCTTCGCTGGCAGTGGGAGAACAGCTGCAGTCTCCAAATTGCCCAACGCGCCCCGCCTGCAATCTTTCTACGTTAAAGATCACCACACCCTCTTTATTTCAGAATCTGGTACCAGGCTGCAAGCCCATCGCTACTAAAAGTAGGCGTTACAGCACTGAGGATCGGATCTTCATCAGATCTGAGGTTCAGCGACTCCTCAAAGAAGGGATCATACAGCCTAGTGTTAGTCCGTGGAGAGCACAGGTTGTGGTGGTCAAGAGCGGGAACAAACCACGGATGGTCATTGATTACAGTCAGACCATTAACCGATATACGCAGCTGGAAGCGTATCCTCTCCCGCGCATATCTGATCTGGTCAATCAGATTGCGCAGTACCGGGTGTTCTCCACCATAGACCTTAAGTCCGCCTACCACCAACTCCCCATTCGCCCAGAGGACCGACAATACACGGCCTTTGAGGCAGATGGTCGTCTGTATCATTTCCTTAGGGTTCCATTTGGTGTCACCAATGGGGTCTCGGTCTTCCAGCGTGCTATGGACCGAATGGTGGACCAGAACAGGCTGCGGGCTACCTTCCCGTACCTGGATAATGTCACCATCTGCGGCCGTGACCAGCAGGACCATGACACAAATCTCCAGAACTTCTTACGCACTGCATCTCGCCTGAATTTGACCGACAACAGGGAGAAGTGTGTATTCCGTACGCGCCGGTTAGCCATCCTGGGATACGTGGTGGAAAACGGGGTCATTGGCCCTGATCCAGACCGTATGCGTCCCCTTGCTGAACTTTCCTTGCCCGCTAGTGCAAAAGCACTGAGAAGATGCCTAGGCTTCTTCTCCTATTATGCGCAGTGGGTCCCCAACTACGCGGACAAAGCCCGTCCGCTTATTAAGTCCACGACTTTTCCACTCACGCCAGAGGCCCAATTGGCCTTCAAGGAATTGAAACACGACATCGCGAAAGCCACGATGTACACGGTAGACAAATCCATCCCTTTCCAGGTGGAAAGCGATGCATCTGATTTCGCCCTGGCCGCCACACTTAACCAGGCGGGCAGGCCCGTCGCGTTTCTTTCCCGCACCCTCCAAGGCCCCGAAATTCAGCATTCAGCGGTGGAAAAGGAGGCCCAGGCCATTGTGGAGGCCGTCAGACACTGGCGCCATTACCTGGCGGGAAAGCGGTTCACCCTGATCACGGACCAGCGGTCCGTGGCGTTCATGTTCAACAACTCGCAGAGGGGCAAGATCAAGAATGACAAGATCTTGCGGTGGAGAATTGAACTCTCCACCTATAACTACGATATCATGTATCGTCCAGGGAAACTCAATGAGTCCTCGGATGCCCTCTCGCGCGGAACATGCGCTAGTACTCAGGAGGATCGATTGAACGCCCTCCATAATGATCTGTGCCATCCTGGGGTCACTCGGCTCTTCCACTTTGTCAAAGCCCGCAACCTGCCTTACTCGGTGGAGGATGTCAGGTCGGTGACAAGGAGCTGTCGGATTTGCGCGGAATGCAAACCGCACTTTTACCGACCTGACCGGGCACATTTGGTCAAGGCCACTCACCCCTTCGAGAGGCTGAGTGTTGATTTTAAGGGCCCCCTTCCCTCAACAGATCGGAACGTGTACTCTCTGAACATAATAGATGAGTACTCCCGGTTCCCGTTTGTTGTCCCCTGCGCGGACACATCGGCTGCCACGGTGATCAAGGCATTCCGTGATCTTTTTACCCTGTTCGGGTACCCCAGCTATATCCATAGCGACAGGGGCTCATCGTTCATGAGCAATGACTTGAGGCAATTCCTGCTCTCATACGGGATTGCCTCTAGTGGGACCACGAGTTACAACCCTAGGGGTAATGGACAGGTGGAATGAGAGAATGCTACAGTCTGGAAGGCTGTCCTATTGGCGTTGAAGTCCAAAGGCCTTCCAGTCTCCCGTTGGCAGGAGGTCCTCCCTGATGCGCTTCACTCTATTCGCTCCCTCCTGTGTACGGCAACCAATGCTACTCCCCACGAGAGGATGTTCTCATTCCCTCGGAAGTCTTCCTCGGGGATATCTTTACCAGCCTGGTTGACGTACCCAGGACCCGTCCTCCTGCGGCGACATATAAGGGCCCGCAAGTCCGACCCCTTGGTCGAACAGGTCCACCTCCTCCACGCCAACCCTCAGTATGCCTATGTGGCATATCCTGACGGGCGAGAGGACACAGTCTCGATCCGAGACCTGGCGCCCGCAGGGGACGTAGCAACTCCTGTCGCTCCCATACCCCCAGTGACGAATCCCTTATCCCTTATTTCTTCCCCGGACGTAGCGCGGACAGCATCGGGACCAGTGCTTAACAGTTTTACTCCAATGCATAGCTTGCCTGAGCCCCGAAGATTGTCGCCACCGCAGAATGTGTCAGGATCCCCTGCACTACCGTTTCATCAGGGTCAACCGGCCTGTGAGTCCGTGGAAGAACAGCTGGACGCCTTTTTGGGGAGAACGCCACCGCAAGTGCCTACTCCGGTGTCACCGCCGGTATTGAGGAGGTCACAACGACGGTGCGGTCCTCCAGACCGTCTGAACTTATAATCTGTTGACATTTTAGTCTGTTTTTGTACCCCGCCGGCCTTTGTTCTCAAAGGAGGGGTGAATGTGGTGAACCATCATTGGTTCCCACTGGATAGTACTGGGCCAGGGCTGGCCAGCACTATAGGAATGTATATAGGTTACTGTGGGATTGTACTAATGTTGTTGTTGGGCTAGGGTGGGATTGATACACCTGTGGTTGCTACTGTTGTGGCACATCCCAGTCGGGCTCCGCCTCTTGGGAGAGGTATAAGACCCCCTGCTCGGACGGGACCCCTTCAGTCTGGGATAGTGTGTTAAAGTTCTGATAGTTCCATTGTTAGTTAATAAAAGCCTTCTTTTACTGAAGCTTCGAGCCTCGTGTCCAATTGATGCGCATCAGTATGTTAGGAGCAAAAGGATAGTGAGGGATAAAATTGGTCCTCTTGAAGACCAGAGTGGTAGACTGTGTATGGAACCAAAAGAAATGGGGGAGATACTAAATGTTTTTTTTGCATCTGTATTTACTGAGGAAACGGGCATGGAGTCTACGGAAATAGGACAAACAGGTAGGGAGGTCATGGAACCTTTACAGATTAAAGGGGAGGAGGTGCTCGCTGTCTTGAGGCAAATCAGAGTGGATAAATCCCCAGGACTGGACAGGGTATTCCCATGGACTTTGAGGGAAGTTAGTGTTGAACTTGCAGGGGCCCTGGCAGACATATTTAAAATGTCAGTATTCACGGGGGAGGTGCCGGATGATTGGAGGGTGGCTCATGTTGTTCCGTTGTTTAAAAAAGGTTCCAAAAGAAATCCGGGAAATTATAGGCCAGTAAGTTTGACATCGGTGGTGGGCAAGTTATTGGAAGGTGTGATAAGGGATAGGATCTACAAATATTTGGATAGACAGGGACTTATTAGGGAGAGTCAACATGGCTTTGTGCATGGTAGGTCATGTTTGACCAATCTATTAGAGTTTTTTGAGGAGGTTACCAGGAAAGTGGATGAAGGGAAGGCAGTGGATGTTGTCTACCTGGATTTCAGCAAGGCCTTTGACAAGGTCCCTCATGGGAGGTTAGTTAGGAAGGTTCAGTCGCTGGGTATACATGGGGAGGTAGTAAATTGGATAAAACACTGGCTCAATGGAAGAAGCCAGAGAGCGGTTGTGGAGGATCGCTTCTCTGAGTGGAGGCCTGTGACTAGTGGTGTGCCGCAGGGATCGGTGTTGGGTCCATTGTTGTTTGTCATCTATATCAATGATCTGGATGATAATGTGGTAAATTGGATCAGCAAATTTGCTGATGATACAAAGATTGGAGGTGTCGTGGACAGTGAGGAAGGTTTTCAAAGCTTGCAGAGGGATTTGGACCAACTAGAAAAATGGGCTGAAAAATGACAAATGGAATTTAACACAGACAAGTGTGAGATATTGCACTTTGGAAGGACAAACCAAAGAAGAACATACAGGGTAAATGGTAGGACTCTGAAGAGTGCAGTTGAACAGAGGGATCTGGGAATACAGGTACAGAATTCCCTAAAAGTGACGTCCCAGGTGGATAGAAATCATAGAAGAAATCATAGAAACCCTACAGTGCAGAAGGAGGCCATTCAGCCCATCGAGTCTGCACCGACCACAATCCCACCCAGGCCCTACCCCCACATATTTACCCGCTAATCCCTCTAACCTACACATCTCAGGACTCTAAGGGGCAATTTTTTAACCTGGCCAATCAACCTAACTTGCACATCTTTGGACTGTGGGAGGAAACCAGAGCACCCGGAGGAAACCCACGCAGACACGAGGAGAATGTGCAAACTCCACACAGACAGTGACCCGAGCCGGGAATCGAACCCGGGACCCTGGAGCTGTGAAGCAGCAGTGCTAACCACTGTGCTCCCGTGCCGCCCAAATAGGGTCGTAAAGAGTGCCTTTGGTATATTGGCCTTTATAAATCGGAGTATCGAGTATAAAAGTTGGAGTGTTATGGTAAGGTTATATAAGGCATTGGTGAGGCCGAATTTGGAGTATTGTGTACAGTTATGGTCACCTAGTTACAGGAAGGATGTAAATAAGGTTGAAAGAGTGCAGAGAAGGTTTACAAGGATGTTGCCGGGACTTGAGAAGCTGAGTTACAGAGAGAGATTGAATAGGTTGGGACTTTATTCCCTGGAGCGTAGAAGATTGAGGGGAGATTTGATAGAGGTGTATAAGATTTTGATGGGTATAGATAGAGTGAATGCAAGCAGGCTTTTTCCGCTGAGGCTAGGGGAGAAAAAAACCAGAGGGCATGGGTTAAGGGTGAAAGGAGAAAAGTTTAAAGGGAATATTAGGGGGGGCTTCTTCACGCAGAGAGTGGTGGGAGTGTGGAATGAGCTGCCGGATAAAGTGGTAAATGCGGGGTCACTTTTAACATTTAAGAAAAACTTGGACGGGTTCATGGATGAGAGGAATGTGGAGGGATATGGTCCAAGTGCAGGTCAGTGGGACTAGGCAAAAAATGGTTCGGCACAGACAAGAAGGGCCAAAAGGCCTGTTTCTGAGCTGTAATTTTCTATGGTTCTATGGTTCTACCCCAGAATCCAACAAATTTTGATAAATAACCACTAACGTATCCGCTATTACCTCTGACATTTCTTTCAGTGCCCTGGGATGCATTCCATCCGGGCCCGGGGACTTGTCCACCTTCAGTCCCGTTAGTCTACCAAGCACTGCCTCCCTGGTAACATTAATTGTATCGAGTACCTCTCCTCCTACCAACCCTCTATCGTTAATATTCGGTAAACTATTTGTGTCTTCCACCATGAAGACCGACACAAAAAACGTATTTAAAGTTTCAGCCATTTCCTCATTTCCCACTATTAAATCCCTCCTCTCGTCCTCCAAGGGTCCAACATTCACTCTAGCCACTCTATTCCTTTTTATATATTTGTAAAAGCTTTTACTATCATTTTTTATATTTAGAGCTAGCCTAGCTTCATAACCTATCTTTCCTTTCTTTATCGCTTTCTTCGTCGTTCTTTGTTGTTTCTTAAAGTTTTCCCAATTTTCCGATTCTCCACTATTTTTGGCCACTCTGTACGCATCAGTCTTTAATTTAATACTCTCCTTAATTTCCTTCGTTATCCATGGCTGGCTATCCCTTTTCTTACAGCCCTTCTTTATCACCGGAATGATAAGTACTGAAAAGGATCTCCTTAAAAATCCTCCACTGTTCCTCAGCTGTCCTACCTACCAGTCTGCTCTCCCAGTCCACCTGAGCCAATTCAGCCCTCATCCTACCGTACTTCCCTCTGTTCAAACAAAGGACAGTGGTATGGGACCCTACTTTCTCCTCTTCCATTTGTATCAGAAATTCGACCATATTGTGATCATTTGACCCAAGAGGGTCCTTCACAAGAACATCCTTAACTCTACCTACCTCGTTACACATTACCAGATCTAAGATAACTCGTTCCCTCGTCGGTTCTGTAACATACTGTTCAAGGTAACTATCCCGACAGCATTCTAAGAGCTCTTCCTCCATCCCACCCCTTCCAACTTGAGTCAGCCAATCAATATGCAGGTTGAAGTCCCCCATGATTATTGCCGTTCCGTTTTTGCACGCATCCATTATTTGCTTGTTTATAGCCCTCCCCACCTCAACATTATTATTTGGGGGCCTATAGACCACGCCTACTAGTGTCTTTCTCCCCCTACTATTCCTTATCTCTACCCATAACGATTCCACGTTCAACACTTGTGCTCTTCCCACACTCCTGGGGATAACTCCCTTGCTCTCACCACGTGATGTTTTTTGTAGCCATGCCATCACATTCTCACATGATCCCTTGGCCAATTGTGCACAAAGCACCATTGTCACTTCCCTGTCAGAGAAACAACTGGTTATGTATAATTTGAGAAGCAGTATTACACAATTGTGAGGCAAGATATGCCTCCAAAGCCTACAAGGATTGGACACCCACAATTAACATCATACTCAAGCCATCGAGCCAACCAAACTAACCCACCCCTTGTATACTAGCCCTCAAGATTTAAAGAGCAGAGGATTCCATTTGCCTTTTTGACTATTTTCTATCCTGATCATCACATTATAATGATCCATATATCCATCACTGAATCACTACAATGCAGAAGAAGACCATTCGGCCCATCAAGGCTGCATTGACTCTCCGACAGAGCACATTACTCAGACCCTATCCCAGTAACCCTGTGCATTTATCATGGGCAATCCACCTAACCTGCACATCTTTGGACTGTGGGAGGAAACTGGAGCACCCGGAGGAAACCCACGCAGATACAGGGAGAAAGTGCAAACTCCACACAGACAGTCACCGAAGGCTGGAATCGAACGCGGGTCCCAGGCGAGGTAAGGCAGCAGTGCTAACCACTGTGCCACCATGTCATCCACTAAAGATAGGCGAACAATATTCTCAATTCCCCCACAAATAACATTTTTGGCTACCCAGTAATTTTCATCATGTCTTGCAGTGGTCATTTGAGAAAACTGAGGGAGCAAGGAAACGGAAGCTAATCAACATGTATTTCATAAATAATGAAAGGAGAAATCTGACAAAAGCTGAATAATTTAAGACAAAGCAGTATCTTTCAGACTATTTTTAATTCAATTACATATCTCTGAACAGAGCAAGTAAAATCCTCGGAAGAATTCCTTTGAAGGAACAATGGGTTGAAATGTGTTCATTCCAGTTGTGTGACACAGATCAGAATGAACAGACAGAAAAAGAAATTGCAGAGTATTTGGGAATCTCACTTTCTTTCTCCTCAATGCTGGCTCTTGGAACAGGGAATATTGAGATATCTGATTCTTAATTTTTATTAATAATGACATGAATACAGCCCACTATATACAGCTGGCTTTGTTAGATTAACATCACTAACCACAAGGCTGGTGTGGTGGCTTTGCTCTATCATTCACATCAGTCTTGGGTCAGAATATGCTAAGTTGTCGCAGAAGGACAGCATTGTCTGTATTTATGCGGGTAATTACTGGGCCCAATCGTCAAGCCGTCTTCAATAACACCTCTCAAACTTGCAACCTCTACCATCTTCAGTAGTCCCTCAGACCTGCTTCCACACTAAAAATGAGTTCTCAGGTGACTGAGGAGTCCAAAGCATGAAATTGGGTGGGATTTTATGACCAGTCCCACCCATGGGATTTTCTGGTCCCACTGATGGCAGCCCTCCACCCGCGGCATGTTTTGTGGCAGTGGAGAGAGTGACAATGTGAAACCCCATTGACAGCCATGGGAAGGGAAGGTCCTGCCACCAGCCAATGGCAGGCTGTCTCCACCGCTGTAAAACATGCTGTGGATGTACAGAAAATCCTGCCCTCTGTCACAGGTGGGCAGAGGGTGATTGGAGAAGCCGGTAGGTGGGGTGCTTGGGTTGCCATGGGCTCCTTTCACTGTTGATGCTTGAATTCAGCTCATTTCGGTGATGAAACTCTGGGTGTTCAGCTCCTTCCTGGGTGCTTTTCCTCACTTCAGGCGGTCTTGGGCCAGGGATTCCCAAATGTCAGTGAGGATGGTGCTCTTTTCCAAGGAAGCTTTGAGGGTGCCCTTGAAGCATTTCCCCTGCCTCCTGAGGTTCACTTGCCATGTCAAAGCTCCAAGTAGAGCACTTGTTTCCGGAGTCTTGTGTCAAGCAGGTGGATGATGTGTCCCACTCAATGGAGCAGGTCGAATGTGGTCAATGTTTCAATGTGGCGATGTCGGTCTGAGAACACTGATGTTGATGCGCCTATCCTGCCAATGAATTTGCAGGATCTTGCAGAGGCAGCAGTGGTAGTACCTCTCCAGAATTTTGAGGTCCTGCTTAACATAGCTAATAGAATCATAGAATCCCTGTGAGCCCATCGAGCCTTCACCAACAACCATCCCACCCAAGTCTTATCCCCATTACCCCAGGTATCTACCCTGCTAATCTCCCTGACACTAAGGGATAATTAAGCATGGACAATCAACCTAAACCACACATCTTTGGGAGGAAACTGGATACCTGGAATCAGTACTTCCCCGGAGCGGAGAAGCTACAACATCTTCTCTGGAGCCTTCAACATGTCATTGATGAAGACAAGCATCTCGCCAAGGCCATTCCCATACCCCCACTTCTTGCCTTCAAACAACCACACAACCTCGAACAGACTATTGTCCGCAGCAAACTACCCAGCCTTCAGGAGAACAGTGACCACGACACCACACAATCCTGCCACAGCAACCTCTGCAAGGCATGCTGGATCATCGACACGGATGCCATCATCTCACGTCAGAACACCATCCACCAGGTACACGGTACATACTCTTGCAACTAGGCCAACGTTGTCTACCTGATCCGCTGCAGGAAAGGATGTCCCGAGGCATGGTACATTGGCGAGACCATGCAGATGCTATGACAGTGGATGAATGAACACCACTCGACAATCACCAGGCAAGAGTGTTCTCTTCCTGTTGGGGAACACTTCAGCGGTCACGGGCATTCGGCCTCTGATCTTCAGGTAAGCGTTCTCCAAGGCGGCCTTCACAACACACGACAACGCAGAATCACTGAGCAGAGACTGATAGCCAAGTTCTGCACACATGAGGACGGCCTCAACTGGGATCTTGGGTTCATGTCACTCTATCTGTAACCCCCACGACTTGCCTGGGCTTGTAAAATCTCACTAACTGTCCCGTCTGGAGACAATACACATCTCTTTTACCTGTGCTTAACGCTCTCTCCACTCACATTGTCTGTATCTTTGAGACTTGATGACCAGTAAAGATTCGCATTCCAACCATTATTTTGTAAATTGAGTTTGTGTCTTTATATGCCCTGTTTGTGAACAGAACTCCCACTCACCTGACGAAGGAGCAGCAAGCGCTCTGAAAGCTAGTGGCTTTTGCTACCAAATAAACCTGTTGGAATTTAACCTGGTGTTGTGAGACTTCTTACTGTGTTAGACACACCAGCCAGTGGAAACATCTTATCGACATCTACACGGCCAAGCTTTGTAAGCATTTTGTAAGTTTCAATTAGGTCACCCCTCATTCTTCAAAACTCTAGAGAATACAGACTCAGTTTCTTCAATCTCTCCTCATAAAACATCCTCGGAATCAGTCTGGTGAACCTCCATTGCAGTGTTTCCATGCAAAATATATCCTTCCTTAGATAAGGGGACCAAAACTGTACAGAATGCTCCAGGCATTTGTCTCACCAATGTTCTACACAACTGTAGCAAGACATCCTTACTGCTGTAACTCAATCCCCTTGTGATCAAGGGTGACATATCATTTGCCTTCCTAATTGCTTGCAGTATCTGCATGCTAGCATGGAGGGGAACTTACAGGTAGTGGTGTTCCCATGTACTTGCTGCCCTTGTCTTTCTCAGTGATAGAGGTCAAGAGCAAGTAAAAAGAGGACTTGGAGGCAATAACTACCACCTAGAAGAGTGAGAAAGCAATGCGGGGGAGGGCACAGGGTGGCGGGGGTGGGGGGCATTAACAATGGTATGGTGGCAATGGGGCCAATAACAGTGAGAGGCCAGTGCCACCTTCATAAGCTCATAAGGCAGTCACTGCTCTTTATGAATGCCAGGGAGAGTGGTCCAATGGGATGGAAAAAGGAGGACAGTGGAGTATGTGTGCTTGTATGTCCCAGGCCTGTCCAACGGAGCCTGGTCTACAGTTGTTCTGGACCCCCTTGCCACTGGAGCAAGGCCTTGCTCCATCAATTTCATGTGGTAACTGGTGGGCAACATCTGTTCCATGTTAAAAGAACTCAGGCACAGGCACCTTCTTCCCCTTAAAATGGGACTCAGGACAATCAGGACCCTCATGAACAATGCCAATCGTGACATTGTCTGGGAGCTCAGACATCTCGACATTGACATCACTATCCTAAACGAGACCCAACGGGGAAGGAAAGGCCAGCTCAAGGAACATGGTGGTGGTTATACCTTCTTCTGGAAAGGTAAACAAAGAGAAGATTGCCTCCAAGGGGTTAACTTCTTCATTAAAAACAAACTAATTGGCCATTTCAGCTATCCCCCTTGTGGGATAAATGACTCTTCAGTTTGCCCTAGCCTGGAACCAGTGAGGTACAGTCCTCAGTACGTACATCCCAACACTGGAAGCTACAGACAAGTCTAAAGAGGAATTTTACTCTTGCCTTGAGCAATCCTTGGTCCGAATCCCAAAAGACGACAAGCTGATCCTCCTTGGTGACCCTATCATAGTCAGAAAGCACACAGTCCTCTTGGAGGTATAATCAGCAGAAAGTGGGTGGGGAGATCCAACACTAACAGCATCCTGCTGCTGACAAAATGCCTACAATATGGCCTTGTCACAACAAAAACCTTGTTCCATCAGAAAGACAAGTACAAGGTCTCATGGCATTTCAATGAGAATGACAGGAGATCCAGGAGCTGATAAAGCATAATCGGAAGGCTTTTCTGAACCTGAAACAGCAACTCAGCTCGAGAGTGAGGAAGCAGCTCTACAGACAGCTGAAGGCTGAAGTCCAGCAAAAAGCCTGTACCCTAAAGAACAGATGATGTGTGGAGAAAGGGCAGGAGATCCAGCAGTTAGCCAACAACCATGATGCACGAGGTTCCTTTAGTGTAGTCAAGACCATCTGCACTCCAAGCACTTAAGGTCCCACCACGCTGTTAGCCAAGAACAGAGAAGAGCTGATTGAAAACAGAGAGACAGTCAGCACCCATTGGAAGGAGCACTTTGAAGACCTCATGAACACGCGAGTGTCCTCGGCTCCGTTCCGCAGCATACTACCCGCCACCATATCAGCACAACCCCAAACTGGCACGAGGTAGAAAAGGCCATCCAACAGCTAAAGAACAGAAAGGCACCAGGAGCAGATTGAATCCCACTGATGCAATAAAACATGACATTGAAGCACTATGCCATGAATACATGACCTCATTTCCCTCAACTGGAAGGAGGAGAACATGCCAGGAGATCTGAGAGATCATAGAATCATAGAAACCCTACAGCACAGAAAGAGGCCATTCGGCCCATCGAGTCTGCACCGACCACAATCTCACCCGGGCCCTACCCCCATATCTCTATATATTTACCCGCTAATCCCTCTAACCTACGCATTGCAAGACTCTAAGGGACAATTTTTAGCATGGCCAATCAACCTAACCCGCACATCTTTGGACTGTGGGAGGAAACTGGAGCACCCGGAGGAAACCCACGCAGACATGAGGAGAATGTGCAAACTCCACACAGACAGTGACCCAAGCCGGGAATCGAACCCAGGTCCCTGGAGCTGTGAAGCAGCAGTGCTAACCACTGTGCTACCGTGCCGCCCATAACCATTGTCATCTTCAAAAATGGTGACAAGTCCGACAGAGGAATTTCCCTGCTGTTGGCCACAAGGAAGGTTATCGCAAGAGTCCTCCTTAATCACCTTCCCCCTCTGGGTGAAGAGCTCCTCCTGGCGACCCAATGTGGATTCCACCCACTAAGGGGCACAACGGGCATGATCTTCACAGCATAGCAACTATGAAGGAAAAGTAGGGAACAGCACCAACCCTTGTACATGGCCTTCTTTGACCTCACAAAAACCTTTGACACTGTCAATATCACAGGGGTTATGGAACGTCTCCCTCTGTTTTGACTGGCCCCAAAAATTTGTCGCCATCCTCTGCCTGATCCATGATGATATGCAAGATGTGATTGTGACCAAGGCATCCAATACCTGTTTGGACTGGGGTCAGGCAAGGCAGGATCATCGCACTGACACTCTTCTCGATATCCCTTGCAGCAATGCTCCATCTTGCCCTCAGTAAGCTACCCTCTGGAAGCTCGCCACTAGAGTGAAGCTAAACTACAGAACAAAAATGGGAATCTGTTCAACCTCCGTTGCCTACAGGCCACATCCAAGGTCATCCCATCTTCTGTCATTGAACAGCAGTATGCAGATGATGCTTTTGTCTGCACACACTCAGAGGCTAAGCACCAAGTCAACGTTAACAGCTGCAGTGAGGTATTCGAGATCATGGGCCTTACACTAAACATCTGTAAGACAAAGGTCCTCTACTAACCTGCCACCTGTCAGACAGCACTGCCCCTAGTTATCAAAACCCAGGACAAGCCCATGGACAATGTGGACCATTTTCCATAGTTTGTGAGTCTACTGTCAACAATTGCAGACATCAATGACAAGGTTCAACACTGCCTTCAGTGTGCCATCACAGCCTTCGGTCACTTCCCTAACAGCACTGAAACTGCACTACATGGATTGCAGCAGTTCAACAAAGCGGCTCACTACCACCTTCTTCAGGACAATTAGAGAGGAACAAGGAATGTTCACCCAACTATTGATGCTCACATCTGGTGAATGAATGAAAAGAAATGCATCAATAGATTGAGCAACTTGCTCAGAAATTAAATTGGTTTGTTTAGTGTTAAATCAGCTATTATTATTCAGTCCAAATGTCAATTCATATTTTTGTAAGTTTCTTACACTTTGGACTTTCCCTTTTCCTGAGTGCTGTCGATTCTTTGTAGTTTTTAATCCCTTATCTCTTCTGATCTTTTTTGCAAAAGACCCTTTATTCTACACCACAGCCCATTTAGCAATTGGCATTCCTTTATCACACTCAGCGCAGCAGTGAGGAAAAGCCTGGCTGGCACATCCGTCTTTCTGAAGTGTGTTTTCACATAACAAACGCACTCTCGTGCAATGTAATGGAGTTAGATTCGCTCAGAATGGGCAATGTTGGGACTGAGTCCATGCCAACATCCTGATTTTGGGTTAGGCAATTCAGATTGGTTTTGGGTCACTTGGACCACTCAGAGCTCAGGAAAAGAAACCAATAGCCAGTCAGCAAGCCCTCGTGCCAACACAGCACCTGGTCAAACAAACCACTAAGTTATTGTACTCATCCAATAATAATTAAAACTCTTGTGCAGCAGCCAAAAAGAATGTCTATTCTTTGGACATTGCTGGTTTTCAGATAGTTGGATTTGAGACACTAAACCGCTATCGCTCTATCAAATGCCAGCTAGATTATTCTGGCTTTTCTCTGTACCTGCCAAAACTTACGACAACCAGGCAGGCTCCAAAACAGGCTGGAAACTCCTGTCCTTTCTGGAAAAGATCATTTTCATCTCCAGGACACATTAGAGAAAACAAGATGTGATTGGGTCATTTGTAACTGCAATGGGGGTTGTGAAAATGTTTGGGTGAAAGGTTGGAGCATGTGCTGGTTGGAAATGTTAAGGCTGGGATAGGTTTCTGTGGCAGTGTTGTGTGAAGTGGCTGAGTGGAGCAGGTCAACTTTGTGGGTGCAGAGGGAGCTCACCAATGAAGCAATCACTCAGACATCATAATCACATCAAGCTCCCTAGTTGCTGCTCTGTGCTCCTTGCCTCTTTCCCATCAGCGATATCTCAACTTTGCTTTTCACCTGGGGGCCGGCTCAAATCCAGCAATCATCAGCATTGCCACCAATGCATCAAGATGAATACAGCTTCTCACTGTCATCTTGGGATATTACAAGGGTGTCAGTTACAGTCAGATAGCCCTGGACTGAAGCCCCAGTTCCAACAACCTGAGCACCTAATCCAGGCTGACACTCCAGTGGCATAATGCAGGGGTGCTGCACTGTCAACAGTGCTGTCTTTTGAATGAAATGTTAAACTAATGTCCCATTTATCCTCTCAGTTGGAAATCCAATATCAGATGGCATTATTTCCAAGAAAGGGCAGGAGATTTATCCCGAGCATTGTCGTTAATACTTAACCTCAACCAAAGTTACTGATGCAGATTACCTTGTCATTATCTTAGTGCCCTTTGGTTGGATCTTGCTGTGTACAAAATTGGCCACTGTCTCTCCTACATTACAGCAATGATTACATTTCAAAAGTATTTTGTTGACTGTAAAGTGCTTTCGGATGTTGTGATCGATGTGTTATTGTATGGACGATATATATTATATGGACAAAATATACACCACTACGAATAGCCTTGAGACGAAACATCCCGAGGCCTTGTTCATCGTGGCCAGGGACTTCAATCAGGCCAAGCTCAAGAATGTACTAACAAGTTACCACCAACACATCTCCAGTTCCACCAGAGGCCCAAACATCCTAGACCACTGCCACACCCACCCACACTTTGGCAAATCAGACCACAAGGCTGTGCTCCTGCCTCCGGCTTACAAGCAAAAACTGAAGCAGGAGAATCCATCAAAGAAAGTTGTGCAATGTTGGTCTGAGGAATCGGATGATCTCCTACAGGACTGCTTGGAGTCAGTGGACTGGTCAGTGTTTAAAAACTCTGTGACCAGCCTGAACGAGTTCGCTATGACAGTAACTGACTTCATCAGTAAGTGTGTAGAAGACTGTGTGCCAAAGAAGCAAATCCGTGTGTTCCCCAACCGGAAACCATGGATGAACAGGGATATCCACTGCTTGCTGAAGTCCAGGCCTGAGGCGTTCAAGTCAGGCGACATGACCTATACAAGAAAGCCAGTTACGACCTAAGAAGATCCATCAAAGATGCCAAAAGACAGTACTGGACCAAGCTAGAGTCCCAGGCTAGCCATACCGACACCCCCCCCACCCACCCCCCTCCGCCCACCACCCGACTATAGCAAGGTCTGCAAGACATAACAGGCTACAAGATGAAGGCAGGTAAAATCGCCGGCTCCAACGCACCCCTCCCTGATGAGCTCAATGCATTCTACGCCCGTTTTGAGCAAGAGGTCAGCGAGAGCATGCCCTCTACCCTGGAAGGCCTGGATGAATCTGTATCTGGGGTCACCATTGCAGATGTCAGAGCAATTTTCTTGAAGGTCAACCCATGGAAAGCAACTGGCCCAGATGGGGTACCCGGACGAGCACTCAGATCCTGCGTGGATCAGCTGGCGGGGTATTCGCAGACATCTTCAACCTCTCTTTACAACAATCTGAGGTCCCTATCAGCTTCAAGAAGACAACCATCATCCCGGTACCTAAGAAAAACCAAGCAGCGTGCCTTACTGGCTATCAGCCGGTGGCTCTGACATCCATCATTATGAAATGCTTCGAAAGGCTAGTCATGGCACAAATCAATTCCAGCCTCCCGGACTACCTGGATCCAATACAGTTTGCCTATTGCTGCAACAGGTCCACAGCAGATGGCATCTCCCTGGCCCTGCACTCAATCCCGGAACACCTAGATAACAAGGACCCCTATGTCAAACTCCTATTTATTAACTATAGCTCAGCCTTCAACACTATTATTCCCACAAAACACATCTCCAAACTCTATGGCCTGGGCTTCAGCACCTCCCTCTGTGACTGGATCCTGAACTCCCTAACTCACAGACCACAATCTTACTGATTGTGACCACATAGGGACCACAGGGATAGGCAACAACAGCTGCTCCACGATCATCCTCAACACCGGTGCCCCACAAGGCTGTGTTCTCAGCCCCTTACTATACTCCTCATACACCTATGACTGTGTGGCCAAATTCCCCTCCAATTCGAGTTTCAAGTTTGCTGACGACACCACCGTAGTGGGTCAGATCTCAAACAATGATGAGACAGAGTACAGGAATGAGATAGAGAATCTGGTGAACTGGTGCGGCAACAATAATCTCTCCCTCAATGTCAACAAAACAAAGGAGGTTGTCATCGACTTCAGGAAGCGTAAAGGAGAACATGCCCCTGTCTACATCAACGGGGATGAAGTAGAAAGGGTGGAGAGCTTCAAGTTTTCAGGTGTCCAGGTCACTAACAACCTGTCCTGGTCCCCCCATTCCGACACTATAGTTAAGAAAGCCCACCCACCTACTTTCTCAGAAGACTAAGGAAATTTGGCATGTCAGCTACGACTCTCACCAACGTTTACATAGAAAGCATTCTTTCTGGTTGTATCACAACTTGGTATGGTTCCTGCTCTGCCCAAGACCGCAAGAAACTACAAAAGGTCGTGAATGTCACCCCAATCCATCACGCAAACCAGCTTCCCATCCATTGACACTGTCTACACTTCCCGCTGCCTCGGCAAAGCAGCCAGCATAATAAAGGACCCCGCGTATCCCAGACATTCTCGCTTCCATCTTCTTCCATCGGGAAAAAGATACAAAAATCTGAGGTCACGTACCAACCAACTCAAGAACAGCTCCTTCCCTGCTGCTGTCAGACTTTTGAATGGACTTACCTTTCATTAAGTTGATCTTTCTCTACACTCTAGTTATGACTGTAACACTACATTCTGCATTCTCTTGTTTCCTTCTCTATGAACGGTATATTTTGTCTGTATAGCACGCAAGAAACAATACTTTTCACTGTATGTTAATACATGTGGCAATAATAAATCAAATCAAATTATTCTCAATCTATTTGGCAGCATCTGTTTTTGCTTCCTCTTATTTAATAATCTGATACCCATTTCCTCCCACTCATTCATATTGCATTACAGTAACACTTCCTAACTACTGCTATAGAACACCTATAGTGCAGAAGGGGGCCATTTGGCCCATTGAGTATGCACAGACTCTCTGAAAGAGCATCTTACCCACCCCCACAACTCTGCACATTTACCATGGCTAATCTCCCTAACCTACACACCTTTGGACACCAAAGGACAATTTTGCATGGCCAATTCATCTAACGTGCACTTCTTTCGACTTTGGGAGGTAACCAGAACACCCAGAGGAAACCCACGCAGACACAGGGAGAACATGCAGACTCCACACAGACAGTGACCCAAGCTGGGAATCGAACCCGGGTCCCTGGCATTGTGAGGCAGCAATGCTAACCACTGTTCCACTGTGCCATACAATGCAGAGAACAGCCACTTGGTTATATATATATTCCTTCATCATCAGTGGATCAAACTTATGGAATTCTTGATCTATATAGGGATTGCAGCTTCTAAAAGAGTAAGTACAACACCATCTTCTCAAAGTGATTAAGAATGGACAGAAAGTGTGAGCTTTGTTAGTTTTGTCTACACTTGGAAAACAAATAAAACAAGTTTACGATTCAATTTTTGACGTATTCCCACTTGTCCTCGTCTGGGTCTTGAGTGCTCAAGATACACAAGAGTGACAATGAATCTTAATCTTATAGATGTTTCAGTAAGTGTAGGGTAGCTGGTAAAAGAGGTGGAGGAGTGGCACTGTTAATCAAGGAGAGTATAACGGCTGCAGAAAGGCATTTCGAAGGGGATCTGCCTACAGAGGTAATATGGGCTGAGGTTAGGAATAGGAAAGGAGCGGTCACGTTGTTAGGAGTTTACTATAGGCCCCCAAATAGTAATAGAGATGTGGAGCAAGAAATTGCTAAGCAGATTATGGATAGGTGTGGAGGTCACAGGGTAGTTGTCATGGGGGACTTTAACCTTCCAAATATTGATTGGAACCTTTATAGGTCAAATAGTTCGTATGGGGCAGTTTTTGTGCAGTGTGTGCAGGAGGGGTTCCTGACACAAGATGTGGATAAGCCGACAAGAAGTGGGGCCACATTGGATTTGGTAATGGGAAATGAACCGGGCCAAGTGTTGGATTGGGAGAGCACTTTGGAGATAGTGACCACAATTCGGTGTCTTTTGTTATTGCAACGGAGAGGGAGAGGGCCATACGGCAGGGCATAGTTTACAATTGGGGGAGAGGTCATTATGATGCAATCAGGCGGGAATTAGGAAGCATAGGATGGGAACAAGAATTGTCAGGCAAAGTCACTAATGATGAGTGGAACTTTTTCAAGAAACTAGAGAGGATGCGATGTTGGATCTCCTATTGGGAAATGAGTTAGGGCAGGTGATGGATGTGAGTGTGAGGGAACACTTTGGATCCAGTGATCATAATGCCATTAGTTTCAACCTGATCGTGGATAAGGATAGATCTGGTCCTCGGGTTGAAGTTCTGAACTGGAAAAAGGCCAAATTTGATGAAATGAGAAGGGATCTGGGAAGTGTGGATTGGCACAGGCTGTTCTCTGGTAAGGATGTAAATGGAAAGCGGGAGGCCTTCAAAGGAGAAATTTTGAGAGTGCAGAGTTTGTATGTTCCTGTCAGGATTAAAGGCAAAGTAAATCGGAATAAGGAACCTTGGTTCTCGAGGGAGATTGTAACACTGATTAAGAGGAAGAGAGAGTTGTATGAAACGTACAGGCAGCAAGGAACACATCAGATGCTCGAGGAGTATAAAAAGTGCAAGAAGCTACTTAAGAGGGAAATCAGGAGGGCTAAAAGAAGACATGAGGTCGCTTTGGCAGACAGAGTGAAGGAAAATCCAAAGAGCTTCTATAGGTATGTTAGGAGCAAAAGGATAGTGAGGGATAAAATTGGTCCTCTTGAAGACCAGAGTGGCAGACTGTGTATGGAACCAAAAGAGATGGGGGAGATACTAAATGGTTTTTTTGCATCCGTATTTACTGAGGAAACGGGCATGGAGTCTACGGAAATAGGGCAAACAGGTAGGGAGGTCATGGAACCTTTACAGATTAAAGGGGAGGAGTTGCTCGCTGTCTTGAGGCAAATCAGAGTGGATAAATCCCCAGGACCGGACAGGGTATTCCCACGGACCTTGAGGGAAGCTAGTGTTGAACTTGCAGGGGCCCTGGCAGACATATTTAAAATGTCAGTATTCACGGGGGAGGTGCCGGATGATTGGAGGGTGGCTCATGTTGTTCCGTTGTTTAAAAAAGGTTCCAAAAGAAATCCGGAAAATTATAGGCCAGTAAGTTTGACGTCGGTGGTGGGCAAGTTATTGGAAGGTGTGATATGGGATAGGATCTACAAATATTTGGATAGACAGGGACTTATTAGGGAGAGTCAACGTGGTTTTGTGCATGGTAGGTCATGTTTGACCAATCTATTAGAGTTTTTCGAGGAGGTTACCAGGAAAGTGGATGAAGGGAAGGCAGTGGATGTTGTCTACCTGGATTTCAGCAAGGCCTTTGACAAGGTCCCTCATGGGAGGTTAGTTAGGAAGGTTCAGTCACTAGGTATACATGGGGAGGTAGTAAATTGGATAAAACACTGGCTCAATGGAAGAAGCCAGAGAGTGGTTGAGGAGGATTGCTTCTCTGAGTGGAGGCCTGTGACTAGTGGTGTGCCGCAGGGATCGGTGTTGGGTCCATTGTTGTTTGTCATCTATATCAATGATCTGGATGATAATGTGGTAAATTGGATCAGCAAGTTTGCTGATGATACAAAGATTGGAGGTGGAGTGGACAGTGAGGAAGGTTTTCAAAGCTTGCAGAGGGATTTGGACCAACTAGAAAAATGGGCTGACAAATGGCAAATGGAATTTAACGCAGACAAGTGTGAGATATTGCACTTTGGAAGGACAAACCAAAGAAGAACGTACAGGGTAAATGGTAGGACTCTGAAGAGTGCAGTTGAACAGAGGGATCTGGGAATACAGGTACAGAATTCCCTAAAAGTGACGTCACAGGTGGATAGGGTCGTAAAGAGTGCCTTTGGTACATTGGCCTTTATAAATCGGAGTATCGAGTATAAAAGTTGGAGTGTTATGGTAAGGTTATATAAGGCATTGGTGAGGCCGAATTTGGAGTATTGTGTACAGTTTTGATCACCTAGTTACAGGAAGGATGTAAATAAGGTTGAAAGAGTGCAGAGAAGGTTCACAAGGATGTTGCCGGGACTTGAGAAGCTGAGTTACAGAGAGAGATTGAATAGGTTGGGACTTTATTCCCTGGAGCATAGAAGATTGAGGGGAGATTTGATAGAGGTGTATAAGATTTTGATGGGTATAGATAGAGTGAATGCAAGCAGGCTTTTTCCGCTGAGGCTAGGGGAGAAAAAAACCAGAGGGCATGGGTTAAGGGTGAAAGGAGAAAAGTTTAAAGGAAATATTAGGGGGGGCTTCTTCACGCAGAGAGTGGTGGGAGTGTGGAATGAGCTGCCGGATAAAGTGGTAAATGCGGGGTCACTTTTAACATTTAAGAAAAACTTGGGCGGGTTCATGGATGAGAGGGGTGTGGAGGGATATGGTCCAAGTGCAGGTCAGTGGGACTAGGCAAAAAATGGTTCGGCACAGACAAGAAGGGCCAAAAGGCCTGTTTCTGAGCTGTAATTTTCTATGGTTCTATGGTTCTAAACAAATACTGCGTGTCCTTGATAGGTATGTCCCTGCCAGGCAGAGAGGAAATGGCCGAGTGAGGGAACCATGGTTCACAAAAGAGGTGGAATGTCTTGTCAAGAGGAAGAAGGAAGCATATGTTAGGTTGAGAAAACAAGGTTCAGTTGGCTCGATGGAGGGTTACAAGTTAGCAAGAAATGAGCTGAAAAAGGGGCTCAGGAGAGCTAGGAGGGGGCATGAGAAGTCCTTGGCGGGTCGGATCAAGGAAAACCCCAAGGCTTTTTACTCTTATGTGAGGAATAAAAGAATGACCAGGGTGAGGCTGGGGCCGGTCAAGGACGGCAATGGTAATTTGTGCATGGAGTCAGAAGAGATAGGCGAGGTGATGAATGAATACTTTTCTTCGGTGTTCACCAAGGAGAGGGGCCATGTTTTTGAGGAAGAGAGGGTGTCACAGGCTGATAGGCTGGAGGAAGTAGATGTTCGGAGGGAAGATGTACTAGCAATTTTGAATAAACTGAAAGTTGATAAGTTATCTGGGCCTGATGAAATATATCCTAGGATTCTTTGGGAGGCAAGGGATGAGATTGCAGAGCCTTTGGCATTGATCTTTGGGTCCTCACTGTCCACGGGGGTGGTGCCAGAGGACTGGAGAATGGCGAATGTTGGTCTCTGTTTAAGAAAGGGAATAGAAATGACCTTGGTAATTATAGGCCGGTTAGTCTTACTTCGCTGGTCGGTAAGTTGATGGAAAAGGTCCTTAGGGATAGGATTTACGACCATTTAGAAAGATGCAGCTTAATCCGGGATAGTCAGCATGGATTTGTGAAGGGCAAGTCTTGCCTCACAAATTTGATAGAATTTTTTGAGGAGGTAACTAAGTGTGTAGATGAAGGTAGTGCAGTTGATGTCATATACATGAATTTTAGTAAGGCATTTGATAAAGTCCCCCACGGTCGGCTTATGAAGAAAGTAAGGATGTGTGGGATAGAGGGAAGTTTGGCCGATTGGATAGGTAACTGGCTATCTAACAGAATGTGGAGATGCCGGCATATCTAACAGAAGTCAGAGGGTGGTGGTGGATGGAAAATTTTCGGACTGGAAACCGGTTACCAGTGGAGTGCCACAGGGATCAGTGCTTGGTCCTCTGCTATTTGTAATTTTTATAAATGACTTGGAGGAGGGGGCTGAAGGGTGGATCAGTAAATTTGCTGATGACACCAAGATTGGTGGAGTAGTGGATGAGGTGGAGGGCTGTTGTAGGCTGCAAAGAGATATAGATAAGATGCAGAGCTGGGCTGAAAAATGGCAAATGGAGTTTAACCCTGACAAATGCGAGGTGATTCATTTTGGTAGGACAAATTTAAATGTGGATTACAGGGTCAAAGGTAGCGTTCTGAAGAATGTGGAGGAACAGAGAGATCTTGGGGTTCATATCCACAGATCTCTGAAGGTTGCCACTCAAGTGGATAGAGCCGTGAAGAAGGCCTATAGTGTGTTGGCGTTCATTAACAGGGGGTTTGAGTTTAAGAGGCGTGGGGTTATGCTGCAACTGTACAGGACCTTGGTGAGACCACATTTGGAATATTGTGTGCACTTCTGGTCACCTCACTACAAGAAGGATGTGGAGACACTGGAAAGAGTGCAAAGGAGATTTACCAGGATGCTGCCTGGTTTGGAGGGTAGGCCTTATGAGGAAAGGTTGAGGGAACTTGGGCTTTTCTCTTTGGAGCGGAGGAGCTTGAGAGGAGACTTGATAGAGGTTTATAAGATGATGAGGGGGATAGATAGAGTGAACGTTCAAAGACTATTTCCTCGGGTGAATGGAGCGGTAACTAGGGGGCATAACTATAGGGTTCATGGTGAGAGATATAGGAAGGATGTCTGAGGTAGGTTTTTTACTCAGAGAGTGGTTGTTGTGTGGAATGGACTGCCTGCAGTGATAGTGGAGTCAGAAACTTTAGGAACATTTAAGACGCTATTGGATAGGCACATGGAGTACTTCGGGATGATAGGGAGGAAATAGCTTGATCTGGGTTTCAGACAAAGCTCGGCACAACATCGTGGGCCGAAGGGCCTGTTCTGTGCTGTACTGTTCTATGTTCTATTAACCTCTGAAGTGCCTTAGCAAAGCACTTAGATATATGAATTTCAGGGCAATTAGGAATGAGAAATTTAGGCTGCCCTTGCCAGCAACACTCAAAATGAAGATATTATTAAGAAGAATGAAGCATTTTTCCCTCTGTGCACTGTGGCACCCAACATCCAGTCATGCCTGGGTTAGACACAGGGACCATTTCCCTGCAGACTGCCCTCGTGTCAACTTTCAGCTTCAAAAAGTCTTTCCCACTCTGCTAACATGATATTGCTCATGCCAAACTTTGCAGAGCCCACTGTCTTCGTGAGACTGCGCAGTGAGTACTGAGTTGGAGAGTATTATGTGTTACAGACTCGTGGTCTGGGAATCCTGTCAGTTTTTCCCGGAATGTAGTGACTATATCAGCTCATGGAGAGACATTTCGCTTAACCTTCTCTCTAAAGGGTTTCAGCTTTGGTTTTTAGATATGAAGAGAGTGAGCTCAGGGATGTTTCTCTGGGTCTGTCTGACAATACACTCGAGTGGAAAAAGAAGATTAAATCGATTTTGTTCATTTACATTTGAGGAGGAATTTTAATTTTTTCTTTTAGTGCCTTTTACCATACTGGATGAATCTGCTTTATTCATGAAAAGCTCAGGAGAATCTGGGTGGAAGAAGATAATATTGTAATTCAAAAGCTGAGGCAAAGTAATGCTGAATATTTCAGCACTGACCTGTTTTTAGGGAGCAATGTTGCTGCATGATTAAAAATTAAATTGTGATCCCGGGAGCACCGCTTCATCAAAGATTGTGTTACCATGGTGATAAGCAGACTAACGGGAGCTCGTGATTGGCCCAGTAATTGTACCCAGTGTCTGGCTGGGCCATAGCCCAGGGAGGTGCCAGTTTGGTATCCCAGTCTGTGCAGCTGGTATATCTGAGGCTGAGGTTTGGCTCTTTACTCCTTCGGATGATGCAGAAGGCTGCTACACCTGTTTCGGCCCCTATATAAATAACCCGGGTGGCCTGTTAGAACATACATGCGTGAACACCAGGGAAGAACAGGCTGCGTCTCTCCCTGTGATGCCCACCACGATAGAATTGCCCATCAGCACAGGCTCTAACTTCTCAAATGAAGGACGTCTACATGGATAATGTATGAGAGGGAGTCAGACATCGATGGCACTGTATTCCAGTCAGAGAATCAGTTCTTGGAGGAGGTGAGAGGATCAAAGACAATTCATCAGAAAGAATAAAGGAGGCTGACAGTGTTTAAATGTTCAAAGAATTCAGTTGGATAGATACGGAAACCCATTTTTTCTGGTGGGGGGAATCCAGAAAAAGGGATCATCCAAAAATTAGAGCTAGACATTTTGGAGTGAAATCGGGAAGCACTCTTTCATACAAAAGGCTGTGGAAATCTGAAACTCTCGTCATCAAAGGGTTGAGGGCACTGGGGGTCAAATGAAGGTCAGAAGGTCAAATGAATGGCAAGAAGGTGGAGTGGCGGTAAAGATCTGCTGTGGTCTAATGGACTCATGGATCATGTTGGTTGGCCTCCACCTGACCCCTGAGGTAAATGTAACGTTGATCACGTCAGTCCCACTGGCAGACTCAAGTGTTGCTCGGGCTGGATGTGGCCAACTCAATGCAACCACGTGGCAACTGGCCAATTATTGAGCAGGAGAAGCAGGGTTTGTCGAATCAATTGGCAGGGGTGGGCAGATTTCAGCTCAGCAGCTTGAGCTGGAGCTGCTTGAAATGATTCCCTAGCCTCTGGTTGTTTCAAAGCTGAACAGCAGCTGCGAAGAGCTCAGAATGCAAGTCCAATAGTTGAGATGGAAAATCTAGACGTATCAATGACTACACTGGCTACAACAGCATTCTGTATTTCCTGTGTCTGCAGCCTGCAGTGAAGAAAGTGATCCTCGAGGCTGATATCACAGGTCAAACAAAGAATACCCCAGAGTTCAGTGATACCTCCATGCAGGTTCCCCTCCAGCTAGCATGGACACAGCAGGAGGTCATAGAGTCATGGAGTCATAGAGGTTTACAGCATGGAAACAGGCCCTTCAGCCCAACTTGTCCATGTTGCTCTTTTTTTTTAAACCCCTAAGCTAATCCCAATTGCCTGCATTTGGCCCATATCCCTCTCCCCATTGTACCCATGTAACTATCTAAATGCTTTTTAAAAGACAAAATTGTACCCGCCTCTACTACTACCTCTGGCAGCTTGTTCCAGACACTCACCACCCTCTGTGTGAAAAAATTGCCCCTCTGGACACTTTTGTATCTCTCCCCTCTCACCTTAAGTTTTGTATCTCTCCGCTCTCACCTCTAGTTTTCGACTCCCCTACCTTGGTCCAGTCATCGTGGTGGAAAAGATATTGACTATCTAGCTGCTCTATGCCCCTCCTTATTTTATTGACCTCTATAAGATCACCCCTCAGCCTTCTACGCTCCAGAGAAAATAGTCCCAGTCTATCCAGCCTCTCCTTATAACTCAATCCATCAAGTCCCGGTAGCATCCTAGTAAATCTTTTCTGCACTCTTTCTAGTTTAATAATATCATTTCTATAATAGGGTGAGCAGAATTGCACACAGTATTCCAAAAGGTTTTGTTCCCAAAAGAATAAAGAGATCTCCCTGCCTGACTAGGGAAGCCTGGACGGGGCTAACATTGGAGGTAAGCAACTTTGGGGTCCTGACCATCTCTGCACCATCAGGGTGGGCGAGAGTGAATGGTGAGCACGCTGTAGCTGCCAAGTGAGAAAACACAATTGGTCTGACCATGAGGGAGAGGTCAATCAGGGTGGAGAGGGAAGGAGGGGTGAACTAATAACAGGTCTGTGGTGAACCATCATTGGTTACCACTGTGGGGTTATTCTAATGTTGCTGTTGGGTTAGGGTGTTGACACTGTGGGGTTGTTATAATGTTGTTGGGCTAGGGTGTTTACACTGTGGGATTAATATACCTGTGGTGGATGCTGTTGTGGCACATCCCAGTCGGGCCCCGCCTCCTGGGAGAGGTATAAGACCCTCTGCTCAGGCGGGACCCCTCCAGTCTGGAATGGTGTACTCATGTTAGATAGTTCCATTGTTTGTCAATAAAAGCCTTCAATTACTGAAGCCTTGTGTCTCGTGCTCGATTGTCGCGCATCAATTTTATTGACAAACACGAAACTCCCGACATAAAAGAGAGTATGGAACAAATGCTAAAACCAGAGCGTCTGACGCTGGATCCACGTGCGGTCGGCGCCTCTAACACCTTCGACCACTGGCTGAAGTGTTTCGAGGACAACGTGGCAGCCTCTGCAGCACTTACTACGGGTAACGACAGACTCCAGGTCCTCCATGCGAGGGTAAGCGACACTGTCTACCTCGCGATTCGTGCGGCCACCACTTACCCGAGGGCCCTCGAGCTTTTGAAAAAGCGATACATGAGACCTCCCAACGAGATCCACGCTCGTTACCTCCTCGCTACATGACGTCGGCAGTCGGGCGAAACCATGGAGGACTACGCCAATGAGCTCTTGCAGCTTGCCAGGGGCTGCGACTGCAAAGCTGTGTCGGCTGAGCAGTACATGTACGACCTCGCCCGAGATGCGTTTGTGGCAGGGGTAGGGTCCTCGTACATCCGGCTCAAGCTGTTGGAGAAGGGGAATCTCAACCTGACCCAAGCGATGGAGATGGCTGAAATGCTGGAGGCGGCGTCGAAAAGCTTGGACCTGTATCCGGAGGACCACGTGGAGACAACGTGGCAGGAGCAGTCACAAATCCCTCCTCGCCCCACGGGCTCGCGCTCCCATATCGACCCGACGACGGCGGCAGCCCCAGGCGGCCCGTGGTGCTATTTTTGCGGAGGAGCCAAGCATCCACGGCAACAGTGTCCTGCTAAAACGGTGATCTGCAATCAATGCGGTAAAAAGAGGCACTACGCGAAAGTCTGCAGATCGAAGCCCAAGAACGGCAGTGCAGCCTGTGACCCTCCAGAACGGAGATCATCTCCATCGGCGTCGCAGTACCCACGAGGTCCGACCACGTGCGAGCCCAGGACGACGCCATTGTGGCTGGTGGAGGAGGAGGAAGACCACCAGGAGTCGCTACGCTTGGCGCCCTCAACCATGTGCGATTCATGGGGACGGCCATCTTGGTCGACGACGACCAGGAGCGACCAGCAGGGGTCCTCAGCATCAACCTCGGCTGCCTGCAGTGACGTCCAAGGGCCAACGGTGGCGTCGATCACCCTGGACCAGGCTAAGCATCACAGGCTTGACTGTTCAATGATGAACATTAAGGTAAATGGTCGTACTGTTTATTGTCTGTTTGACAGTGGGAGCACCGAGAGTTTTATTCACCCTGACACTGCAAAGAGGTGTGGACTCCGGGTTCTACCTGCCAAACAGACAATTTCTATGGCATCATGGTCCCGGTCTGTACCGATCCAAGGACGTTGTGTGGTAACTCTGGAAGTGCAGGGCACAATTTACGAGCGATACAGGCTCCTTGTGTTGCCGCATCTTTGCGCGCCAATTCTCCTCGGACTAAACTTTATGGTCCACATGAAGAGTGTGATCCTACAGTACGGTGGGCCACTCCCTTCGCTGGCAGTAGGGAATCAGCCGCAGCCTCCAAATCGTCCAAAGCACCCCGCATGCAATCTTTCCACACTAAAGATCACCACACCCTCTTTATTTAAGAATCTGGTACCAGGCTGCAAGCCCATCGCTACGAAAAGTAGGCGTTACAGCGCTGAAGACCGGATCTTCATCAGATCTGAGGTTCAGCGGCTCCTCAAAGAAGGGATCATACAGTCCAGCGTTAGTCCGTGGAGAGCACAGGTCATGGTGGTTAAGAGCGGGAACAAACCCCGGATGGTCATCGACTACAGTCAGACCATTAATCAATATACGCAGCTGGATGCGTATCCTCTCCCGCGCATATCTGATATGGTCAATCAGATTGCGCAGTACCGGATGTTCTCCACCATAGACCTTAAGTCCGCCTACCACCAACTCCCCATCCGCCCAGAGGACCGACAATACACGGCTTTTGAGGCGGATGGTCGTCTGTATCAGTTTCTTAGGGTTCCATTTGGTGTCACCAATGGGGTCTCGGTCTTCCAGCGTGCTATGGACCGAATGGTGGACCAGAACGGGTTGCGGGCTACCTTCCCGTACCTGGATAATGTCACCATCTGCGGCCATGACCAGCAGGACCATGACACAAACCTCCAGAACTTTTTGCGCACTGCGTCTCGCCTGAATCTGACCTACAACAGGGAGAAGTGTGTATTCCGTACGCGCAGGTTAGCTATCCTGGGATACGTGGTGGAAAACGGGGTCATTGGCCCTGATCCCGACCGTATGCGCCCCCTTATTTAACATTTAAGCGGTTATTGGATAGGCACATGGAGCACACCAGGATGGTAGGGAGTGGGATAGCTTGATCTTGGTTTCAGATGAAGGTCGGCACAACATCGTGGGCCGAAGGGCCTGTTCTGTGCTGTAATGTTCTATGTTCTATGTTCTTACTGAACTTCCCTTGCCCGCTAGCGCAAAAGCACTGAGGAGATGCCTCGGCTTCTTCTCTTATTATGCGCAGTGGGTCCCCAACTACGCGGACAAAGCCCGTCCGCTTATCAAGTCCACGACTTTTCCACTCACGCCAGAGGCCCAATTGGCCTTCAAGGCATTGAAAAGCGACATTGCGAAAGCCACGATGCACGCGGTGGATGAATCTATCCCTTTTCAGTTGGAAAGTGATGCATCTGATTTCGCCCTGGCCGCCACACTAAACCAGGCAGGCAGGCCCATCGCGTTTTTTTCCCGCACCCTTCAAGGTCCCGAAATTCGGCATTCAGCGGTGGAGAAGGAGGCCCAGGCTATTGTGGAGGCCGTCAGACACTGGCGCCATTACCTGGCGGGGAAGCGGTTCACCCTGATCACGGACCAGCGGTCCGTGGCGTTTATGTTCAATAATACGCAGAGGGGCAAGATCAAGAATGACAAGATCTTGCGGTGGAGAATTGAGCTCTCCACCTATAATTACGATATTATGTATCGTCCAGGGAAACTCAATGAGCCCTCAGATGCCCTCTCGCGCGGAACATGCGCTATCATGCAGGAGGACCGCTTGAACACCCTCCATAATGATCTGTGCCATCCTGGGGTCACTCGGCTCTACCACTTCATTAAAGCCCGCAACCTGCCCTACTCGGTGGAGGATGTCAGGTCAGTAACAAGAAGCTGTCGGATTTGCGCGGAATGCAAACCGCACTTTTACCGACCTGACCGGGCACATTTGGTCAAGGCCACTCGCCCCTTCGAGAGGCTGAGTGTGGATTTTAAGGGCCCCCTTCCTTCAACAGACCGGAACGTGTACTTTCTTAACATCATAGATGAGTACTCCCGGTTCCCGTTTGTTGTCCCCTGTGCGGACACGTCGACTGCCACGGTGATCAAGGCATTCCGTGATCTTTTTGCCCTGTTCGGGTACCCCTGCTATATACATAGCGACAGGGGCCCGTCGTTCATGAGTAACGACTTGAGGCAATTCCTGCTCTCATACGGGATTGCCTCTAGTAGAACCACGAGTTACAACCCTAGGGGCAACGGACAGGTGGAGAGAGAGAATGCTACAGTCTGGAAGGCTGTCCTATTGGCGTTGAAGTCCAAAGGCCTTCCAGTCTCCCATTGGCAGGAGGTCCTTCCAAATGCGCTTCACTCCATTCGTTCCCTCCTGTGTACGGCAACCAATGCTACTCCCCACGAGAGGATGTTCTCATTCCCTCGGAAGTCGTCCTCGGGGATATCTTTACCAGCCTGGTTGACGTACCCAGGACCTGTCCTTCTGCGGCGACATGTAAGGGCCCGCAAGTCCGACCCCTTGGTCGAACCGGTCCACCTCCTCCACGCCAACCCTCAGTATGCCTATGTGGCATATCCTGACGGGCGAGAGGACACAGTCTCGATCCGAGACCTGGCGCCCGCAGGGGACGTAGCAACTCCTGTTGCTCCCATACCCCCTGTCACGAATCCCCTATCGCTTATTTCTTCCCCGGACGTGGCGCGGTCAGCACCGGGACCAGTGCATAACAGTTATACTCCCATGTACAGCTTGCCTGAGACTCGGAGATCGGCCCAACGCAGAAGGTACCGGGATCCCCTGCACCACCGCTTCACCAGGGTCAACCGGCCCGTGAGTCCTCGAGGGGACAGCCGGACGCTGTTTTGGAGAGAACGCCACCGCAAGCACCTGCTCCGGTGTCACCGCCGGTATTGAGGAGGTCACAACGACGGTGCGGTCCTCCAGACCGTCTGGACTTGTAGATTTTTTGTATATATGTAGTCTGTTTTCGCACCCCGCCGGCCTTTGTTTTCAATGGAGGGGTGAATGTGGTGAACCATCGTTGGTTACCACTGTGAGGTTATTCTAATGTTGCTGTTGGGTTAGGGTGTTGACACTGTGGGGTTGTTATAATGTTGTTGTTGGGCTAGGGTGTTTACACTGTGGGATTAATATACCTGTGGTGGATGCTGTTGTGGCACATCCCAGTCGGGCCCCGCCTCCTGGGAGAGGTATAAGACCCTCTGCTCAGGCGGGACCCCTCCAGTCTGGAATGGTGTACTCGTGTTTAAATAGTTCCATTGTTTGTCAATAAAAGCCTTCAATTACTGAAGCCTTGTGTCTCGTGCTCGATTGTCGCGCATCAAGGTCGCAGTGTGAGAAATGGATGCAGGTGACTGTCAGGCATTTGCCTCACAGTGTGAGCAACTCTCAAGTCCCATGACAGTGGTCATGTGAGTGAGACATTCTGGAGCCCCCATCATGGTCCTGAGGGATGGCAACCGGGGAGAGACTCAGTTGATGATTGTTTGGAGACTCACTTTCCCCCCGCTGGCTGCAGGAGAAAAAGGTCCAGAACATCGGAGACCCTGCTGAGCAACAGCCCCCCATCCCCCACACACTGACAGAGCCGCGACCGACCCAAGAAAGAAAATGGCTGCAACGAAAGGGCACCCGTAAGCTGCAGAGAGCCGTCGGATGCTATGCACTTACCTCCTCACTAACTCTCACTGACGGAGTGCCTGAATCGGACTTTTATGGAGCATGTCTGTTTCGTGCCGATTCCAGATTGGCGAACACGATGGTAAAGGGGAAAGTGCTGGTAAAGTTGGGCTTGCAGCCCATTAATTCAATTCAAAGGCATTTAAATGGCCGTCGCGTCCATTTCCGGCACGGTCCCGATCGCGTCCATTTTTGGGCCTTGGTAAAGGCGGAACTGGCCTAGAGGCAGGCGTGGATCGCGCTACTCACCTCATGCCTGACTTTACCAAGTTTTCGCACCTGAAAACGGGTGCAACGTGATGGTAAAATCTGCGTCCAGTCTGGATCTGGAGTCCTGCTATTAGCCTTTGAAAGCAATGGCTGCCCTCTTCTAGCATTTGTGATCTAATCCACCCAGCGTCCCCCCATCCAACACCACATACTTTGCTCCTATATAAAGCATAGGGCATTGTGGCAGAAGTAGGCCTTTCGGTACATTGAGTCTGCTCTGCCATTCAATGAGATCATGACTGATTTGATGTGATAAACCTCAACTCCACTTTTCTGCCTTATGCCTATAACCCTTGATTGCCTTACTGATTAAAAATGTGTCCATTTCAGCCTTGAACATACTTAATGACCCAGCCTCTATAGCTCACTGCAGTAAAGAATTCCACAGATTCACTCTCCTCTTGGTGTTGAAATTCCTCCTCATTTCTGTCTTGAATAGGTGACCCCTTACTCTGAGATTATGCCCTCTGGTCCTCGACTCTCCCGCAAGAAAAAACAACCACTCAGCATCTACCTTGTCAAGCCCTCCTGAGAATCCTCTATGTCTCAATAAGATTGCCTCTCATTCTTCTAAACTCCCGTCAGTATAAGCCCAACCGACTCATCCTCTCCTCATAAGAAAATCCCTTCATATCCGGGACCAACCTAATGAACCTTCTCTGGACTGCCTGCACTGCCAGTATATATTTCCTTAGATAAGGATACCAAAGCTGTTTACAGTATTCCAGATGTGGCCTAACTAGTGCCTTGTATAGTTTTGGCAAGACCTCCCTATTTTATGCTACAATCTCTCTGAAATAAAAGCCAACATTCCATTTGCCTTCCCTATTACCCGCTGAACTTGCATGTTAGCTTTTTGTGGACACTCAAATCCCTCTGTGCAGCGGTTTTCTGCAGTCTTTCTCTAATTAAAAATGCTGATCTCCTTTATTGTTCCCACTAAAGTGCATAACTATACATTTTCCTACATTATATTCCATCTGCCAAGCTTTTGCCCACTCACTTAGCCTGTCAATATCCCTCTGGAGACTTTTGTGTCATCCTCACCACTTGCTGTTCCACCTATTTTTGTCTCATCCGCAAACATAGCAATGGTGCATTCACTTCCCTTGTCAAGTTGTTATAATTCAGGTCAGAAACAAAGTGTTTCATGAAGTCCACCTGGATCATAAGTTTTGCACTTTGAATTTGGCTCAGGTGAGCATGATACATTTCACTTCAGGGATGAGTCAAATGATTCAATAAGGAGCTTTGATCCAAACAAAGTTTATTTAAGAATACAGTTAACATATATATAAGAAAATTAGCAATAATTTTTACCAGTTTACAAACAAGAAAAAAAACAACCATGATATTGTATAAACCTTAACAGCTAAACACCGTTCCAATGGAAAAAATCCCATAAACAAAACCTTTGCCACAGGTTGAATACACAAATTGTAAATGCTCACGTGATGCTGGAACTTAGATCTTTGGGTGAAGAATTGAAACTCTGACTTCCCAGTGTTGTAACTTCTAGCAGCCCTTTGGATATACACCCAGAACAGCTTGAAGTCAGAACAGCTTCCCAGGGGGAGAGAGAGACACTAGGCAAGCTAACTACCAACAACAGATTTTCCACTCCAGGAAGGCCAGGAATCTTGCTTCTAGCTAGCCAGCAGACTTTATACCAGGCAGAGAGAGAGAAACATTGCTTTTGATCTGATGTTCGCCCTCTTCTAAACTAAAACTGAAAATGAATCCCTAGATTTTTTTCCGAGGAGGAACCATCTGACTTTGACTTGTCAATCAAGCTTCCCCCTTAAAATGCAAGGTCATAAACGATTCCAGAGTAAAAATAAGCAAATCCCTATTTAAGCCATTTAAGTAGCAATAAAAGTACTTCTAGCAGACGGTCCAGCAACAATGAGAAAAACAACTGAAAAGGTCTGCTTGCAACCTTTGAGAATATGATTTTAAAAAAACATTTCTTAAAGGTACACTAATGTCACAAAATCATTAATATATATTGTAAATAATTGTGGCCTCAGCACTGATCCCTGTGCACTCTACAGGTTGCCACTCTGAAAATGTATCACCTATTCCCCCAACTCTGTCTTCTATCAGTTAATCAATCCTCTATCCATGCTAACCCTCAACACCATGGGCTCTTATCTCACTAAATAGCCCTTTGTGAAGTACCTTATCGAATGTTTTTTTGAAATCCAAGTATATTACATCTACGCATTCCCCTTTATCTATTCTGCTCATTACCAGTGACAGATGTTAAGCTAACTGGCCTGTAGTTACTAGTTTTTTTGTGTCCCTCCCTATTTGAATAAAGGTGTTACATTAGCAGTTTTCCAATCCTCTGTGACTTTTCCAGAAGTTAAAGATTCTTGTAAGATTATTACTATTAGTGCATCCACCATTTCTGTAGTTACTTCCTTTAAAATCCTAAGATGCGGCCCATCAGTCCACTGGATTTATCAGCCTTTAGCCCCATTACTTTCTCTCTAGTGATAGATATTGTATTTATTTCCTCCCCCTTCTGTCCCTTAATTATTTCGTAATTTTGGAATGTTATTAGTGTCTTCTAACACAAAGACTAATCCAAAGTATTTGTTTAACTCCTCTGCCTTTTCCTGGATCCATATTATTATTTGCCCAGTCTCATTCTCTAAGGGGCCTATGTTCACTTTGGCCTTTAGCTTCCTTTTTATATATTTAAAGAAGGTCTTGCTGTCTGATTTTATGTTACTTGCTAGTTTACCCTAATAATTTATCTTCTCCCTCTTTTTTTTGGTCATCTTTTGTTAGTTTTTAAAACTTGCCCAATCCTCTGGCTTACCATTAAACTTTGTCACATTGTGGCTGGAATTTTACTGTCCGGCCCACCACGGGGATCGGAGCAGGCAAGGGGCGGACCATGGAAAGGTCCGTTGACTTCAAGCAAGACTTTATGGTTTTGGGATGAGCAAGGGCATAAAATCCCACCCTATATGTTTTCTGTTTTAGTTTCATACCATCCCAACTTCCTTGGTTAACCATGGTTGATTTATCCCCTTCCTAGAATCCTTCTTCCTCACTGGGATATAACTTTGTTTTGAGTCATGAACTATTTTCAGGAAAACCTGCCATTGATGATGAATTGTTTTTCCTGCTAAACTCCTTTCCCAGTCCACTCCAGCCAACTCTGCCCTCATTCCTGTATTTCTTATTCTTATTTAAGTGTAGCACAGTTGTGTCTGACCCACATTTCTAACACTTAAACTGAATGGTAAATTCTAACATGTTATGGTCACTGCTTCCTAGATCTTTTTTACTCAGATTGTTTATTAAACCTGCTTCATTACACATTATCAACTCCAAAATAGCATGATCCCTGATTAGATCTATAACATATTGTTCCAGGAATCTTTCCAAAATATATTCTATGACTTCTTCCTCGTGGCCTCTGCCAATTTGATTTTCCCATCCACATGAAGACTAAAGTCATCCATGATTAACGTATTGTCATTGTTACATGCCCTTATTGTCTCCTTGTTTTTCCTCCCACCATTTGTCCCAACACAATTTCAAATGTCCCTTTGTCCTGGTAACCTGTCTAAGTGAATTGTTCCGCAGTCTCTTCCAGTTCCTGTCTTATCTGTCTTTTGGAACCAACCTTCACCATCTCACTGAGATGTTCCCCTGACACTCCAGACACACTTGCCTTTCCTCTTTCACTTGTACCTTACTGGCTGTAATATTTAAGCTCAGGCAGGGCATTGATGTCTAACCAAGCTGGTAGCTGATAGAGTTGGAGTATTTGGTTGAATTTGACCTCAACCAACCTATCAACCAACCAACCCGGCCACCTATCTTTGAGGGGAGGGCATGTTTATCCCGCCTATGTCCTAGGTCTCTGCCGTGCTGCATTATGATGGATCCGGTTCCGCCCCCCCAAACACCCATGGCCGACAGACATCTCGATGTCTCCTCTATCTGTCTGTCAGACTCTGACCAGAACATTCATCTATAGGGGGCATCCTATCCTGTCCTTGGATCAGACCTGCTTCTATATAAAAAAAACCCAAAAAGAATAACAATGTTCTGTGAGGGGTCATCCCTCCATAGGTCAGCTTTTGGTTATGTACAAGTTTAAATGGAAAGAAAAGGAAAAATGAACTTGCCCTCTGAGGGGGTTTCCGAACATAGGTAAAGCTTCAATTTTGTACAAGTTTGAAACAGTGAAAGATGGCACTGCTCTGTGAGGAGTCCTCTTTAAAATAGATGTGGTAACTTGGTTACAAAAAGGTAGTCAAATGCGTTATGATATTCACTCTACTTAGAAAAATATTGAAGTACTGTACAACATGGACTCAGAACTGGAGGCAGCTAGTTACACAGGTCCCTCATGGTGAAGGCCCATGCTATCGTTGATATCACTCACGTATGCTCATACCCACTAAAGGTATCAGTACATACATTCAAATAGGAAGGTGTTTTCTATGACACTCTATAACCATAAGACCATAAGACATAGGAGCGGAAGTAAGGCCATTCGGCCCATCGAGTCCACTCCACCATTCAATCATGGTTGATTTCAACTCCATTTACCCGCTCTCTCCCCATAGCCCTTAATTCCTCGAGAAATCAAGAATTTATCAATTTCTGTCTTGAAGACGCTCAACGTCTCGGCCTCCACAGCCCTCTGTGGCAATGAATTCCACAGACCCACCACTCTCTGGCTGAAGAAATTTCTCCTCATCTCTGTTCTAAAGTGACTCCCTTTTATTCTAAGGCTGTGCCCCCGCGTCCTAGTCTCCCCTGTTAATGGAAACAACTTCCCTACGTCCATCCTATCTAAGCCGTTCATTATCTTGTAAGTTTCTATTAGATCTCCCCTCAACCTCCTAAACTCCAATGAATATAATCCCACGATCCTCAGACGTTCATCGTATGTCAGGCCTACCATTCCTGGGATCATCCGTGTGAATCTCCGCTGGACCCGCTCCAGTGCCAGTATGTCCTTCCTGAGGTGTGGGGCCCAAAATTGCTCACAGTACTCCAAATGGGGCCTAACCAGTGCTTTATAAAGCCTCAGAAGTACATCCCTGCTTTTGTATTCCAAGCCTCTTGAGATAAATGACAACAGATATCAGAGTTTCAGGAGAAATTTTAAAACATATTCAACATCTTTATCTCACATTCTCTCAGAATATTACAACTTCGAAAACTCACTAAAGAACCACCTGTTTGAAAACTGCATACGAGAACAGAATAGATAAGAAGTTCCACAACACCAGGTTAAAGTCCAACAGGTTTATTTGGTAGCACGAGCTTTTGGAGCGCTGCCCCTTCATCAGGAGACTCACCTGGTGTTGTGAGACTTCTTACTGTGCCTACCCCAGTCCAACGCCGGCATCTCCACATCATGAGAACAGACTACAAAGGATTGAACAACTTTTAAATGACACAGACAATGGCTCACAGATGTACAGAGAAATCAAAAGAGCCACTTCCCTTCGCAGCACAAGTGCACATTACAACTGGATTTAACACTTCCAATGTCAACTCACAGATAGACACTGAACACTGGAGAACAGGCATTTAAACCCAAAACAGGACACCATTAAAATACACAGGCAGAAACTGAACACACACACACACGCATGACTTCTTTCTACTGTTCACACAGCATTTTAACTAAACTGTGTGCATATCAGTCTAATCTCTTAGACCTTCACCTAACCATTTTCTATAGCCCCAAAATGGGGTCTCTTATGGCTCAGAGTTGGTGTACGAGGAGGCATCCAGGTGCCCCTAGTTTGGGATGCCAAGGACATTCCGCCAAGGACATTCCGCCAAAGACATTCACTGATGGCAGCAGCAGAAACTCTTCCTCGTGTGGCCTGAGGATTGCCAGTTCGGGCACTCCAGCTCGGGTCATGTTTCTCTCCTGGGCATTGTGGGCTCACTTCTACTGGAAGGAGGTGGCACATTGCAATGCTGATTCATTCCATTACGCCTGCGAGGTAAGAGAGGAATGTACCAACTTCACAATGGTTGGCAGCCACAATGCTGCATAAATTCCTCAGGTCCAAGGCGTTTCTCTCACCTAGATCCACAACCACATCTCCACAGAGGCACAAGGATGTCAGTTGTGAATAATGCTGCCTTGGACCTCACAAAGGTCCAGCATTTTCGAGCCTTCCCCATACCTTGCTTGCACACTAATACGCAGAATGAGGACTTACTCGCCCTTGCCGATCTTGAGAGATCATTCAGCTTCTTCTTGCATTGCTTCCAATTTTGACGCCTGATGCCCACGCTGTTGAACTCTATGCCCACCTTCCCCCCAGGTTGGACAGGTTATAGAGGGAGGGCTCCATTTCCTGTCAGCTGGGATAAGGATTATACGCCTTGTGGGAACAGCCTGGGGGAGGGTATGGAGGTAAACATCATGGAAACACCGGGTGCTTCTGGACCTTCTTCCCTGCCTCTCCTCTCACTCATTGATCTTGGCCATTTATTGAGGAAAACGTGCTTAAACTTAGTGGGGCAAGGATGGCCTCTTTCCCAGTGGACTTAGAGAAGCTGACTAAAGTCCACAAGACAGAACGGTTACAAGAGGAAGTCCTGTCATTTCCCTGACTATGTGGTGATCTGGTCCATGGTCAAACAAGCTCCATCAGGAGGCTGAACTGGTACTGCAGACGGATGATCTTGCTGCTGGATTATCCCAAGCCTTTGGAAATTTTGATGAGCTAAAGTCAGTGTTAAGCTGACTTTCTTGGTCAAGACTCAGCAAGCTGATCCAATGGTAAAAGGTTAGTACAGACTGCCCAAGCTGGAACAGAGGGGATTGTGGGGTGCTACTGTTAAAAAAACTGAGGTGTTGATGAGGAAATGGAGACCTCCTCACAGACCTGCAGATAAAGAGTGGACAGGTCCACCAGGTAGTGGTGCCACTGAGGTACTGCAGGGAGAGATTGAGAATCGCCAACAAAATTCCAATGGCTGGACATGCCAGTGCCAGAACAACCCAAGCCAGCCTATGTGGGTATTTGTACTGGCCAGATCTTCACAAAGATGTGGTGGAGTTCCGTGAAACTTACAACATATGCTAAGTTGTGAGGAAGGCCCAACCTACATTAAAAGCTGCACCCTTATTTTTGATTCCAGCTTTTGGGGAACCTTTCAGCAGGGTGTGGGTGGATTGTCTGGGGCCTCTACCTAAAACAGAAGGGAGCTACCAGTATATTCCCACCATTATAAGAGAATTCTTGAGGATGAATGACCATAATATGATAGAACCAACTGTGTCATGACAAAGGATTCTGATACCAGGGTACTGAATCTCAGTAAAGGTAACTATGATGGTATGAGTCATGAATTGTCTATGATGGACTGGGAAACATTACTGAAAGGAAGGACAGTGGGCAGGCAATGGGAGGCATTTAAGGAATGAATAGGTGAACTCCAGAAATTATTTATTCCTGTTTGGCGCAAGAGTGGTAAGGGGACTGTGGCCAAACCATGGATTACAAGGGAAATTAGAGATAGCATTAGATTCAAAGAAGAAGCATACAAATTGGCAGGAAAAGCAATAGACCTGAGGATTGGGAGCAGATTAAAATTCAGCAAAGGAGGACCAAGGGCTTAATTAAGAAGGGGAAAATAGAGTATGAAAGTAAGAAAGCAAGGAACGTAAAAAAACTATGTGTTGCGAAGTTGAGTAGAGTAATTGTAGATTAGTATTTGTAAAATTGTAAAATGCTAGGGAAAAGCATTGCATGGTCCCTTTAAAAGGTGGTGCTTTTTCTATGCTTAGACAATTTTTAAAAAACTACAAGTATATAGAGAACACAAAAGTGAAACATTTGTGTCAGAAGACCAAGCAGCAGGGTTACCAAGGCAACAGGCTTTCAGGCATTTGAATTATTTGAATTCAGCCAATCAAATTTGAATCAGGCACTTAGATACCAAGAACCTATTAGATTTACGTTTGATGTTTTTGGCAACCTAGAACCAATCATATTGTGGGAGATACTGATATGTCATCACAGGTATAAAAGGAAGAGGACAGTGCGACAGAGGAAGAGAGCAACTGCCATCTACCAGAGTAACAACTGTTAGTTCAGCTTTAGAGGGAGAGAGAACTGCTAGCTCTCACAGCTTCATTTATGTCTTAAGAGAAAGCACCATCTCAATAGAAAAGGTACCAAAGAAGAAAGAAGTTCCATACAGAAGAATCAACAGAAAAGGCCCAGAATATTCCGGAAGATGCAAAACCTGGTTGTAATTTAGAGAGTGACTAAAATTCTATTTAGTTTGTTAATAAGTGGAAATTGTATTTATCTGAACAACATTCCATTTGAATTGTGTTTTATTCGGTTTGTTAATAGTTTAGTTAACTTGTTCACCGTTAGTTAGATAAATAAATTGTTACTTGTTGACTTTAGAGACAGTGTCAGGAAGTTAATTTGATTTAACCGTAAGAAGTTGCTGAATAGCAGATTGTAACACTTCACACTCACTTTTACAGATTATGAGGCATGGTCCTCCTCTTTGAGTGGTTAAGTGTTAGTTCTCAGAGGGGGGAATCCAGCTCCGCCTTATAACATTTGTAAAAGTTTCTATAGGTATGTAAAGATAAAAAGATTGGCAAAAACCAATGTAGACCCCTTACAGTCAGAAATGGGTGAAATCATAACAGCGAACAAAGACATGGCAAAAGGACAACATGAATGATGTACCAAAAGTTGTGAGAAAAACATGTTTTAGTGAGGAGCTGAAGGAAATCAGTATTAGTAGAAATGGTTTTGGGGAAATGATGGGATTGAAGGTGAATAAATCTCCAGGACCTGACAATCACATTATATATTAATGATTTGGAAGAGGGAACTAAATATATTATTTCCAAATTTGCAGATGATCCTATGTTGGGTGAGAGGCTGATCTGTGAGGAGGATGCAGAGATGTTTCAGGGTGATTTGGGCAGGTTGAATGTGTGTGCACATGCACAGCAGATGCAGTATAATTTGAATAAATGTGAAGTTATCCACATTGGTAGCAATAATAGGAAGGCAGCTTGTTATTTATATGGGTGTAAATTGAGAAATGTGGATACTCAACGAGACTTTGGCATCCTCATGCATCAGTTGCTGAAAGTAAGCAACAGGTACAGCAGGCAGCAAAGAAGGCAAATGGTATGTTGACCTTCATAGCGAAGGGATTTGAGTTTAGGAATAGAGATGCTTAACTGCAATTGTTTCAGGCAGTGGTATTGCCACACCTGGAGTATTGTGTGCAGTTTTGGTGTCTTTATCTGAGGAAGGATGTCCTTGCTCTAGAGGGAGTGCAACAAAGATTTACCAGGCTGATTTCTGGGATGGCAGGTCTGTCATATGAGGAGAGATTGTTAGTTAGGATTGTATTAACTGGAGTTTAGAAGAGTGAGAGAGGATCTCATAGAAACTTATAAAATTCTAACAGGATTAGGCAGGGTAGATTCAGAAAGAATGGTGGGGAATCCAGAACTAGGGGTCATAGTTTGAGGATAAGGGGTAAATGTTTTAGGACTGAAGTGAGGAGAAATTTCTTCACCCAGAGAGTGGTGAATCTGTGGAATTCACCACTACAGAATGTAGTTGAGGCCAAAATGTTTTGTGATTTCAAGAAGAAATTAGATATAGCTCTTAGGGTTAAAGGGATCAAGGGATATGGGGGGAAGAGGGGGATCAGGATATTGAATTTGATGATCTGCCATGGTCAAAATGAAGGGTGGCATAATGGACTACTCCTGCTTCTATTTTCTATGTTTCTATTTTGCTATGATGGATGTGGCTACCTGATTCCCAGAAGCCCAAGGAACTATATTTGCCAAGCTAGTGCTGGCGGTGTTAATCCAATTCTTTACTAGGTATGGGCTACCAGAGATCCAGGCAGATGGATTTTATGTCCAGTATTTTTCACAAGGTCATGCGTAATCCAATTAAAGTCTTTGGCCTATCACCCACCGTCACAAGGGATTTTAGAATAGTACCACAAAAATGCTAAAGGAAATGATCAGGACATATGACTGGGACAAAGGGCTGGGATTCCTCTTGTTTACCACCTATAATTCACCCAAGGAGCTCACTGGCTTTAGTATCTTTGAATTAGTTTATGGACACAAAGTGAAGTGTCTCTTGAACAGGTCTTTAGAGCAAAATGAAGAGTCTTCTTTGTTAAATTACATATCCGTGTCCAGGGAGCAGCTTATGCGAGCCTGTGATGTGACTCAAGAGCATCTTAAAACCTCCCAGACAGCTCTGAAAAGGCAGACAGATAAGAAGGCCAAGGGCAAAATATTTCAGTCAGGACACAATGTGTTTGTGCTACTACAAGTGCAGGGTGAACTGTTAAAAGCCCTGTTCAGTGGCCTGTACAGAGTGGTAAATAGAGTAGGCTAGGTGAATTATTTAATTCATACCCCAGGCCATCAGAGAATGTAAAGGCTGTGTTATGTCAGTACATTGATGCAGTGTCACTGTCGGGAAGGGAGGACAAACAAGCATACGTTTGTCAGGCAGTCAGGACAGGGAAGGACCAAAGGGATAGTGAGGATGAGGCAGAGGGAGGGCTGGACAATTCTCAAATCGAGCCCCTTCCTATCCAATTAGGAAGGTTAGACACTATCTCTGAATTAATCTCAGAACAGAGCTTTAGTATCTTTGAATTAGTTTATGGTAGCCTAACAAGCATTTTCTTCTCACAGCATTTGAAAAGATCTACAGCAAAAAACTAGGGTGTACAATCCTAGCCCAATGGAATGTGGATGTAGGAGAGACTCCTCCCATTAAGCAAAATCCCTATCACCCGAGGCCCAGAAAAATGACCAAGATTTGGGAGGATATTCAGTACAGGCTGGAGCACAACCTGTTGAACCTTCTCAAACTATTCTGAAGTTCTTTGTTTGCATTTGTGTCTAAACCCAATGGCTCACTTGGTGGACTCTCAGAGGCTTTTTCCCAGGGTGGAAATGGCTGCTACGAGAGGACACAGGTTTAAGGTGCTGGGTGGGTAGGTATAGGGGAAATGTTAGGGGGAAGTTTTTCACACAGAGGGTGGTGGGCGAGTGGAATCGGCTGCTGTCAGTGGTGGTGGAGGCAAACTCAATGGGGACTTTTTAGAGACTCTTGGATGAGTACTTGGGACTCAATAGGATGGAGGGATATAGGTAGGCATAGAAGGTAGGGATATGTTCGGCACAACTTGTGGGGCCGAAGGGCCTGTTTGTGCTGTAGTTTTTCTATGTTTCTATGTTTCAGCCAGGTTCTGCATTGACTACAGAAAAGTTTCTATATTGCCCAGAGCTGACTCCTACCTGGAAGATTGCATCTATAGAGTAGGGAATACCACCTATATAATGAAGGTAGACATGTTGAAAAGATGTTGGCAGATTCCCTTAACCAGCCGAGCTAAAGGGAGCGTCACCCCAGCTCTTGCATATTGCAGTGGAAGTTGTGTCGTTCAGATACCCCAGCCACCTTCCAAAGGCTGATTTATGCTAGACAAGTCAAAAGGGTCTTCTGTTTATCATACCAATGAATAATGTAGCATATGAGTTTCAGTACCAGATTGATGCCAGGTAGGTGGGCCAAAGAACTAATGGAAAGCGTCAGACTGCACATCCCTTCAACTGTTGGCTTGGAGGGCCGAAGGACCTGTTCCAGTGCTGTAATTTTCTTTGTTCTTTGTTCACAATTAAACATACTCAAACAACCTATGCCTGCAAAACTCAGAACATAATATATAACACTGGAAACTATTCTACGATTGGGCAGCTCCATCTATTCATATGAAACCTGTCCTCTGCAGGGGAAAGGAATATGTCCAGACATTGCAGCTTTTTTGAATAAACAAAAGCATATGAGACAATAGCTCCCAGTTGCATTCATCATGGCAAGTTCATCGAATAATAGAATCCCTACAATGCAGATGGAGGCCATTCGGCCCATTGACCTTGCACCGAAAACAATTCCACCCAGGCCCTATCCCTGTAACCCCATATATTTACCCTGTTAACCCTCTGACTAAGGGATAATTTAACATAGCCAATTCATCCAATATGCACATCTTTGGACTGTGGGAGGAAACTGGAGCACCCGGAGGAAACCGACGCAGACATGGGGAAAATGTGCAGACTCCATACAGACAGTAACCCAAGCTGGGGATCAGATTCCTGGCACCGTGAGGCAGCAGTGCTAACCACTGTGCCACCATGCTGCCCCTTCTTGACTAATCAGAGCTCATGTGCCAACGAATCAACATCCATTTCTCATGCAGTATTATTATTGTTCACTTTGAATTATGACAATCCTGTGTCTGTCCTGTTGAGTGCAAGACAAAAAGCTTTAACAGCATAAGCTTCAACAGCATGTGTCTCTTTTTTCAGCAAAATTAAATTCTGTACTACCAAACGTCTCAATGCAAGAATGCCAAATTTCAAATGATCACAACAGTTTATTTCACAGGAAAAATAGGTGCTGATTGGTTGGTTAAGTTGACGTTAATTGGCCAAGGTGTTGCCAAGGAGAAATCAATGGGCTTCCCAAGGCCATAGGTAATGAAGTTTATTTATTAGTCACAAGTAAGGCTTGCATTAACACCAATGAAGTTACTATGAAATTCCCCTAGTTGCCACACTCCGGATCAATGCACCTAACCAGCTTGTCTTTCAGACCATGGGAGGAAACTGGAGCATCCAGAGGAAAGCCACGCAGACACAGGGAGAATGTGCAAACTCCACACAGACAGTGACTCAAGACGGGAATCGAACCGAGGTCCCCGGTGCTGTGAGGCAGCAGTGGTAACCACTGTGCCACCATGCCACCCAAAAGGGCACAATGTTTGAACACATTCCTTCAGTTTACTAAGACAGGCTCCTTGCATATCAATGTATGGCTTTTCCAGCAAGCATTATGAACTCAATAGATTCTCTTGGAATTGGTTGTTAATGTGGCTATTAGTACACTCAGGATTGTTCAGCAACTGCTGCCCAATCGCAGAATCACATCGCATAGAGACATAGAATCCCTACAGTGATGTTTTGTTTTGGGTTTTGCAAGCACTGGCTGGTTAAATACAATCTGTACTCTGCCTAAAAATGAGCAATAAAATTAAAATCGGGCGAGATTTTCTGGCTGCGCAAACCCAAAGATCGGAAATTCTCACCCGAGCTCAACAAACCTTTACATTGTCCGCTGAATTTTCTGTCTCACCCACTATGATTCCCTCAATGGAAGGGACGGGAAATTCTCGGCCGTGTTTTTTGAGTCAATCAGCCAATCATTGGGATACATGACCTACAGTTCTCTGTTGCTATCTCTGTGCAATACCTCGACCAATCAGAGTCAACTTGCTGACCAATCAGCACACTTTTCTCCTGTAGTATACATTATTGTGGTCATTTGAAATTTGGAATTATTGTGTTTGTCCTGATGAGTGCAAGATGAAAAGTTTCAGCAAAATATCTTGATCAAGTTCAAGTTCTGTATCTGCCAAGTGACTGTATATTTAGTTATGTCAGATTATGTTTCTTTGTTGATATTATCCAATAGCAACACCATCATTAATATATGCGTTAGATTGAAACTGTAACATCAATTTTATTTGGCATTTAATATCTGGGAAAAATGACTTTAACACTTCTGTCCACTTTATTGACACACTCAATGAGCTTTGTCCAAGAGGAATATAGTTTTCCACTCTCTATCTGTTATCTCAGAAATGCGCTGTTTATTTTTTGGACTTTTGGAAGAAGATAACAAATTTTGAACGAGGCTTTTCGCTGCTGTAAATGAGTGTCTGTCAGTACTGCCTGTGCCGTATTACATCAATTGCATCTTAATTGTTCATTCCACACAATTCAGCTTTGTTCTTTAAAATGCCCGGTCAGGCTGGGGACTAGAATCACCATTTCCAAAGTTTTCTAGGCTGTAGCCATTCTGCATCGGGGAGGATGATATTGGAAAATGTTTTCTTTCCCTTATATTCAGCCGTGGGGGATCATGACCAATTTCATCTCAGCCAACTGTTTGCTCAAGAACAGCAAATTCAGCATAGAATGAAACTGTTCCAGGCTGTATGGCTTCAGTGCAACACACACAGTGCCTTTATCCATCAGGTCCTCACTGCCAAAACTATGATGCCCCTTTCATTCCTCATACAAAATAAATGCTTCGAGCAAATGGGTAGCTGAGGGGGGGTCAATTCTTTTTGCAAAAACTGTTCTTCAGCTTTTGGTTCAATGATAATCAAGGATAATCAAAATTAAATTGTTACATCGAGTCCATGATGGGAGAGGAGGTGAGTAAATGGGTAGGTACAGTGTGATAGGAGTGTACAAGGGCTGTGGGAGGGGATTAAATGGGTTGGTAGAGTCTTTGATAGTGGAGAGTATGCATAAGGCTGTGCAAGGGGACTAAATGGGGCGGAGTACTGTATGATAGGGGGAGTGTACATGGGGCTGTGGGAGGGGGATAAAAGGGTGGGTAAAGTCTATGATAGGGAGACTATATAGGCTGTGGGTGGTGATTAAATGAGTAGGTACTGTATGATATGTGGAGTGTACATGGGGTTGTGGGAGGGGTTTAAATGGGTGGGTAGAATCTATGAAAGAGGCACATGGACTGTGGAAGGGTAAATTGAATCCATTATAGGACACAGGAGCATAAAAACATAGAATTAGGAGAAGATTTACAGCACTTAAAGCCTATTCTATGATTCAGTTAAATAATGGCTGTCTAGTATCGTCACTGCATCAACCCATCCTGAATTTGTATTCTTAATACCTTTGCCAAACACCAATCCACCAATCTCTGATTCATAATGTTCAAATGACCTCCAGTCCCTATACCTTTGGAAAGAAATTTCCAAGTTTCCTCCACCCTTTGCGTGAAGAAGTGTTTCCTAACATCACTCCCGAATGTCCAAACTGTAATTTTACATTTTTGCCCCTTTATTCTGGACTTTCCCATTAGAGAATGTAATTTCTTCATCTACCCTGTCAAATCCTTTAATTATCTTGAACACCTCAGTTGGATGAACCCGTAATCTTATATGTTTTCATGTCATTTCAAGCCTAGTCTGAACAATCTAGTTTTATAATTTACCCCCTTTTTCCCCCTGATATCATTCTGGTGAATCAGCACTGTGCACTCCAAGGACAATCTATCCTTCCTGAGTTGCAGTGCCAAAATTGATATATTGTTCCAGATGGGATCAAACCAGAACTCTGTACACCTGAAGCATAACTTCCACATATTTGTATTCCAGTCCCCTTGAGATAAAGGCCAACAATCCATTAGAAAAAAAGGAATGTAGGAACATGAGTTTGGCACTTAACCCCTTGAGCCCCTAAGTAACAGCCTGGCTCGTGACTTCACTCCAAACACTTATCTTAGCCCCAGATTTAAATAACATATTCAGGGCAACAAAAAAATCTAACAATTGCAGATTGTAAACCATCAATTGACACAACCTTAAACAAGTAAACGTCAAGAACCTCAAGGGAGGCAAACTTTTGGATTGTTACTCAAGTCACATGCAAATTAGCTAAGGGTGAGCAAAATAGAAAGGCTAACATGTGGTTGAAGGAGTGTTGTAGGAAAGAGGGCTTCCATTTGATGGAACAATGGCAACCCTAGTACCAGGATAATAATGAATTACAATCTGGGAGAAGTGTCTTTGACGGACACAGACATGATGGGCTGAAGGGCATTTTTCTGTGCTGTTTGCCTCGATGATTCTATTCTATACTATTATAGTTGATATCTCTTCTGGTGGATGCCAGGCCTTTGAGTAAATTTAAGCAAGAAGTGACCTGATTTTTAATCAGTAATGGTTTGAAGGGCTATGGTGAATGGGCAGGAAAGTGAAGTTGAGGCCGAGACAAGATCAGCCATGATGGTATTAAATGGCAGAGCGGGTTCGAGGGGCTGAATTGCCTACTCCTAGTTCATATGGTTCTATGATAAATATGCAGTCACAATGATTTTAAACTACTCAATGGAGGGAGGGCTGTGGTAAAAAAGATAGTAGTTTAAAATTAGCAACAGGGAACAGAATAGAGTAACAGTCAGAAATTGTGCTTCAGACAAATGGAAAACTAAAAGATGCAAAGTGATTAAACACAGAGAAAAAAATAAGAAAGATAACTAAAATATTAGATCAGAAGGACAGGTTAGGATGGGTGACACAAATAAGCATTTGTTATATAAATGAAGAGTATCAGGAACAAACTGAACGAATTATAGTCACAAATTGAACTTGGGCTGGAAATTATTACAGAGACATGACCGAATGATGTTCGGGACTAAGAATAAAAATACATGGTTGCAAGGTCTATCATTTAACCACTTTTGCTCCAGTATTATTCCGGTAAATTTGAGGGAAATGTTAGAGGAACAGGAGTAACTTTGGTGATAAGAATGAAATCACTTCAATTATAAGAGGATATAAGGAGAGGTGCACGAGCAGTGAAGACTTTCTGGACAGAATTAAGAATCTGTAAAGGATTTAAGAGTGTAATGGGATTCGAGTATAGGTCCCCTGGTAGCAGCTGTGAAGTGGTAGATGGACAAATTGCAGAGATTAGACAAGGATGTATTGTAGGCAGGGGGTTTTAATGGGGATTTTAACATTCACTTGGTTTGAGAAAACCGGAGTTGAACACGTCAGAATGGTAGTGAATTTTTTGAATATGGCTGTGTTAGTTTCCTCAAATAATATTCCTCAGAATCAACAAAGGGAATGCCATATTAGATTTAAATAATGAGCAGATATAGTTAACTGCCGAATGGTTGGTGAGCATTTATCTAATAATGATGCGATAATAAATATGATGTTTGTAAGGGAGAAATGAGAAACAGCAACTGAGATTTTAGATTTAGGTAAGACTGGATGAGACAGACACTGTCCAGAGTGAACTTGAAAATCTGTTAATGGACAAAACAACAGAAGATCAGTGGGAGGTGTTCAATGAAAAATTTAATCTGATACAGAACCAGTTTATACCCCTTAGGGGAAAATGTGTAACATGCCAAATAGACACAGCCATGGACAAATGAAGAGATGAGAGAAAACGTAAATCTAAAAGAAAAGCTTGCTAAAATGTAATAAAAAGAAGCACCAATTCTGACAAATGGAAAATATTTTTAAAAATCAAAGGATGAAAAAGCAAATAGTGGAAACTATAAAATGGAGTATGAAGATAAGCTTGCAAGCGATATCAAAAGCACCACAAAAATGTTATAATTACTTCGGCAAAAGGGAGTGTTTAGGAGCAATGAGTATCAGTTGACAGTTGTTAACAGTGATATTGCCGAAGAAAATTAGGAAATGACAGGTATTTTGAATAATTATGAATCCCTCATCTCTGGTTATGACCAATCCCCTCTCTCTCGCTGTCCCTCCCTCTCATCATCTGGGGACAGACCCACCATAACAGTGGAGTCCTACCTGAAAGTGCCGCCAGCTAATGGGAGGGTCATGAGTTCCTATCATCCCAGCAGTGCCAGGTGGGGGTGGAGGCAACAGCCATCAATCGCTTCTCGGCCTTTTGGCTAAGATCATGTGTAGTTGGTTGAATGATGTGGAGATGCCGGCGTTGGACTGGGGTAAACACAGTAAGAAGTTTAACAACACCAGGTTAAAGTCCAACAGGTTTATTTGGTAGCAAAAGCCACACAAGCTTTCGGAGCTCCAAGCCCCTTCTTCAGGTGAGTGGGAATTCTGTTCACAAACAGGGCATATAAAGACACAAACTCAATTTACAGAATAATGGTTGGAATGCGAATACTTACAGCTAATCAAGTCTTTAAGATATAAACAACGTGAGTGGAGAGAGCATCAAGACAGGCTAAAAAGATGTGTATTGTCTCCAGACAAGACAGCCAGTGAAACTCTGCAGGTCCAGGCAAGCTGTGGGGATTACAAATAGTGTGACATGAATCCAATATCCCGGTTGAGGCTGTCCTCGTGTGTGCAGAACTTGGCTATCAGTTTCTGCTCAGCAACTCTGCGCCGTCGTGTGTCGTGAAGGCCGCCTTGGAGAACGCTTACCCAAATATCAGAGGCCGAATGCCCATGACCACTGAAGTGCTCCCCAACAGCAAGAGAACAGTCTTGCCTGGTGATTGTCGAGCGGTGTTCATTCATCCGTTGTCGCAGCGTCTGCATAGTTTCCCCAATGTACCACGCCTCGGGACATCCTTTCATGCAGCGTATCAGGTAGACAACGTTGGCCGAGTTGCAAGAGTATGTACCGTGTACCTGGTGGATGGTGTTCTCACGTGAGATGATGGCATCTGTGTCGATGATCCGGCATGTCTTGCAGAGGTTGCTGTGGCAGGGTTGTGTGGTGTCGTGGTCACTGTTCTCCTGAAGGCTGGGTAGTTTGCTGCGGACAATGGTCTGTTTGAGGTTGTGCGGTTGTTTGAAGGCAAGAAGTGGGGGTGTGGGGATGGCCTTGGCGAGATGTTCGTCTTCATCAATGACATGTTGAAGGCTCCGGAGGAGATGCCGTAGCTTCTCCGCTCTGGGGAAGTACTGGACGACGAAGGGTACTCTGTCCACCGTGTCCCGTGTTTGTCTTCTGAGGAGGTCGGTGCGGTTTTTCGCTGTAGCGCGTTGGAACTGTTGATCAATGAGTCGAGCGCCATATCCTGTTCTTATGAGGGCATCTTTCAGCGTCTGGAGGTGTCTGTTGCGATCCTCCTCATCCGAGCAGATCCTGTGTATACGGAGGGCTTGTCCGTAGGGGATGGCTTCTTTAACGTGTTTAGGGTGGAAGCTGGAGAAGTGGGGCATCGTGAGGTTATCCGTGGGCTTGCGGTACAGTGAGGTGCTGAGGTGACCGTCCTTAATGGAGATGCGTGTGTCCAAGAATGCAACCGATTCCGGAGAGTAGTCCATGGTGAGTCTGATGGTGGGATGGAACTTGTTGATGTCATCATAGAGTTGTTTCAGTGATTGTTCACCATGAGTCCAAAGACGTGCCGGATCATCGACACAGATGCCATCATCTCACGTGAGAACACCATCCACCAGGTACACGATACATACTCTTGCAACTCGGCCAACGTTGTCTACCTGATATGCTGCAGGAAAGGATGTCCCGAGGCATGGTACATTGGGGAAACTATGCAGACGCTGCGAAAACGGATGAATGAACACCGCTCGACAATCACCAGGCAAGACTGTTCTCTTCCTGTTGGGGAGCACTTCAACGGTCACAGGCATTCGGCCTCTGATATTCGGGTAAGCGTTCTCCAAGGTGGCCTTTACGACACACGACGGCGCCGAGTCACTGAGCAGAAACTGATAGCCAAGTTCCGCACACACGAGGACGGCCTCAACCAGGATATTGGGTTCATGTCACACTATTTGTAACCCCCACAGCTTGCCTGGACCTGCAGAGTTTCACTGGCTGTCTTGTCTGGAGACAATACACATCTTTTTAGCCTGTCTTGATGCTCTCTCCACTCACGTTGTTTATATCTTAAAGACTTGATTAGTTGTAAGTATTCGCATTCCAACCATTATTCATGTAAATTGAGTCTGTGTCTTTATATGCCCTGTTTGTGAACAGAATTCCCACTCACCTGAAGAAGGGGCTTGGAGCTCCGAAAGCTTGTGTGGCTTTTGCTACCAAATAAACCTGTTGGACTTTAACCTGGTGTTGTTAAACTTCTTACTGTAGTTGGTTGAAGCCATGAGGTTACACTGAGGCTTCATTTGAAGCAATTTTTTAAAGCGGCATCTCGCCCTTTTAGCGAAGATGCAAATGAGATCAAGCCTTGGAGAAGGTGCAATGCCTGCTCCAATTAGCTTGGATCATGTAGATCAAGCCCAAGGCAGGAAGTGAGATGCCTGTCTTGTCAGCTTGGATCTGGACTGTCTCCCTTGCTGAGACTTTGAATTGGACTTTGATTGGATTGAGTTGGATAGAAACAAAAAGAAAACACGCATTGACCAAAGGATAGGGCTGCAGGGTGAATGAAAGTGAGTGGCGTGGGAAGGGAGAGGGGGGGATTTTGCCAGATCACAGAGACAGTATATAAAGATGTGAAAGTTGTTGTTGTTGTTGCCTCAAGTGGCCCTTGTTGTCTTCCAGGAGTATCGGGAGAGAAGTAAATCTATTTATTTGACTTGTTTATTAGATTTATTATTGTCACATGTATTAGTATACAGTGAAAAGTATTGGTTCTTGCGCACTATACAGACAAAGCATACTGTTCATAGAGAAGGAAACGAGAGAGCGCGGAATGTAGTGTTCATTCAGCTGCTTGAGTGTCTTCCTCCTTTCAATAACATTATAGATAAACTGTGACCTAATTCCACTATAGATCTTTGTTCCAGATATCCCTTAATACATTTAGTTAACAAAAATCTATAAATCCCAGTTTTAGCATCAATTGTTGTTTACAGAGGAGAGTTTCATACTTTGATCTCACTGTGTGTATCCTTTGGGAGTGATCCTCTGGCCCCATGCCATAGGGGCTATTACATGATTTGCACACGAGAGAACCCCTTTGGGATTCTCCCAGTCCCCCATGGCGATGTAATCTGGTTCATGCCCAGCGAGGGTGTGAACCATATTCGCATATTTAAAATACATTTCTGGGCTTTAGCCAGATTCACCCAGCACCTGGTATTCACCGACTCGTCGGCACAACGTGAAGCCAGCGGGAATCACTACTGGTCTCCACAAATAGAGACCAGGCATGATGGCCACAATGGAGGCTCGAAGGCCATTGCAGCCCACAGGTGGTTAGGAACATAGTTGGGCAGTGCCCTCTGGCATCCTGGCAGTGCCAATGGGTGGGGCCTGATGAGGACAGGGTTTAAAGGCAGGCCGATAGCGGGAGTTTGCATATGTGGGAAGGGGCCTTTGACGACCCTATCATTGGGAGGGGGTCCCAATGATGCTGGCAATTAAAGAGGGGGCCTTTGAAGCTGGCAAAGTTAGTGGGGTGGGGGAGCAATGGTGCTGGCGATGACAGGGGAGGAGGGTGGCACACGGTGTCCTTAAAGGTTAATCTGAGGTCAGGATGTCCCTTTAAACAGGGCACTCTGATCTCTGAGGAGCAGGTCTTGCTAGCATCTTTTGGCCTCACCCCTCTTGTTCATGGTCTGCTCCAAACAAATGACTAAGTGGAGGGAGTTGGATTGTGACCAGGATCACTCCAAGCTAAATGGCAGGTATCGCACCATATTTCCCGCCAGAGATGTCACTTTGTCATTTTTTGGGAACTTGCACCCGTGTGTTTTCTAATTTCACTTCTGAGGGGCCAGCCTCTCTTCCTTTTTTTTGACTATGCCTCCTCCTTGACCAGGGAAAAGCTTTCTGTCTATCTACCTTATATGTTCCCTTTGCTATGTCAAAAAGTTCAATCTAACTTTCTAAATTCCAAGATACACAATCCTACTTTGTTTAATCTCTCCTCATAATTTAACCAGGAGAATCATTCTGGTAAACCAGCACTGTAATCTCTTCTATGCCAATGTATCTTTCCGAACGTGCAGTGCCTGAATTGCTCACAATATTCCAGGTGTCATCTGACCCAGGGTTTTGTATAGACTTCTACCCATTTACACACTAATCTTTTGTTTTCCCCACATACTGGAGAAGCTTTTACAATCTGTTTTTATATTTCTTGTTAATTTATTTGCACATTAGGATTTTGGTCATCTTTTCTGATTTCCGAACATTTCCCAGTCTCATTGCGGGGGTGGTGGTGTGGGTGGCACGGCCTTTGTTCTTTGTGCAATGCCCTTAAAATTTAATACTATCTTTAACTTCTCTAATTGACTACACTTTGATGACTTTTTCTGTGACAGGGCGGCACAGTGGCCCATTGTTTAGCACTGCTGCTTTGCAGCACCAGGGACCCGGATTCAATTCCGACCTCAGGTCACTGTCTGTGTGGAGTTTGCACATTCTCCCTGTGTCTGAGTGGGTTTCCTACAGTGCCCCGGTTTCCTCCCACAGTCTAAAGATGTCTGGGTTAGATTGATTGGCCATGTTAAATTGTCCATTAGTGTCAAGGGGACTAGCAGGGTAAATTCATGGGTTTATGGGGATAGGGCCCGGGTGGGATTGTTGTCGGTGAAGACTCAATGGGCCAAATGGCCTCCTTCTGCACTGTAGGGATTTTATGATTCTATGACATTTTTATTTCCTGAGGAAAGTATGTTCATTGAGAATAATTAACTATTTCTTTGAGGGCTTGCCATTATTGATCAACCATTATAGCCGCACTTCACCCGAATGGGCTCTAAGAGCCCACGCCAAACCTCAATGTTTCCAGCTGACATTAGCAGCACCTGTCAGGCGGGACTCACCCACCTAATCAATGCAAACTTATGTATTGCAGGAAACGTGATGTCTAACCCGGCATTACTGAGATCAGAGTACCTTTTTTAAAGGGCAGTCCCATTTCAGCGTTCAGACACTGGCCCCCTTACCTCCCACCCCTGCCTCCTGCTAACTAAGGGAGTACCCACAACCCTGCAGCGCAGAGGGGGACCCACTCCCCACTACTGAGAAAAAGAGGCACTACAGAGTGCAGTCTTGAGGGTGAGCCGACCCTACCCCCAATCCGACAAATGCTGGAATTTTACCACCTCGCCTGCCCAAGGCTCGTAAAATCCCCCCTGAGGCCAATGGAGAATGCTGTTCTGTGAGCCTCACCTGCCCCAATTACATGGTGGGTGTGCTGGTAAAATTCTAGCCAAAGACTCTGCCACAGATTCCTCTCAGGTCCTGCACAACCCCCCCCCCCCCCCCAACCCTCCCCTCCTCACCCCCCACCTCGCCTCTTCCCCCAGCACCTGTCCCAGATTCACCCCTCTTGGCAGTGCCAGCCTTCAAGGAATCTGAAGTAAACCCCCCTCCCCCCCCACCCCCCACATTGTTCCTAACCACAATGTGTATAAGCATCGAGTTCTGCTTGACAAGTTCAGGCAACATCAAAGCAGCTAAGTGCATTCACTTCCTCTTTTCTAGCCGCAGTGTTTATAGAAAAGTGAGAAAGCCAAATGAAGAAACGTCTGGCAGGTTGTGTAAAAAACATTAAGCCATCAATCAAAGGCTAGTTAATTGTTCTGGGTCATGGAATTGAATGAGAGCAATAGTTTCAAATGTCCGCAGTGGATTTCAAAACACTTTGATTTGATTTATTATTATCAGATGTATTAGTATACAGTGAAAAGTATTGTTTCTTGTGTGCTACACAGGCAAAGCATACCGTTCATAGGGAAGAAAAGGAGAGAGTGCAGAATGTAGTGTTACAGTCATAGCTAGGGTGTAGAGAAAGATCAACTTAGTGCGAGGTGGATCCATTCAAAAGTCTGATGGCAGCAGGGAAGAAGCTGTTCTTGAGTCGGTTGGTGCATGACCTCAGACTTCAGTGTCTTTTTCCCAGTGGAAGAAGGTGAAAGAGAGTATGTCCGGGGTGCGTGGGATCCTTAATTATGCTGGCTGCTTTGCCGAGGCAACGGGAAGTGTAGACAGAGTCAATGGATGGGAAGCTGGTTTGCGTGATTGATTGGGCCCAATTCACAACCCTTTGTAGTTTCTTGCAGTCTTGGGCAGAGCAGGAGCCATACCAAGCTGTGATACAACCAGAAAGAATGCTTCCTATGATGCACCTGTAGAAGTTGTAAATGTAGAACTCATTTCATCAAGAGGCTTCTAAGGATCAATATTACATCAGCGAGATTCTTAAAATTGGGATAAACACTACTTAAAATACATAGCAGAATCCAAATGGATTTTAGACACTTCAAACCCACATTGTTACATATGAACATACTTTTTAATGGAACTAACAGGATGTCATGACAAAGTTGTAAAAAAAATAAATCTTTCTTTCACATTCTGTGCATTACATATACATAAACATCTTTTAAACATATTTACAAAAAAATTAACCCATGCAAAGAATGTCTGCTGCCTCTACTTGTTGCAGCTAGACCCCCAAAAAATGATGCAAATAAATAAGTGTAAATACTCACCTATCATCCGTGCAAGTAAGAAAAGTTGGCACTTTTATTTGAGTGACTTCAATTCTTACAATTTACTGGAGGTTTGAACCGATTTCAATGCGCATGTCCATGTGTCGGGACTTCCATATTGTCCTGATGCTCATGTGAGGCGCACAATCTCCATGTGTCAGGATTTGGGACAAAAGTTATGGGCTCTTGAGTTCCAGCAGTGGTTTAAAACAGAAAGTCAGGCCCTGAAATGGACACCACATATCATTATTTAGCCTATTCTAGCTTGTACTGGTGGTAACACCACCTGGAACATGGTCCTGGACCCTCACCTCCATAGTCCAGTTGATGGGTTGTACACATTATGGAGATGCGGTGCTGTAGAGAGAGGTGATGATGTAGTGATATTGTTACTAGGCTAGTGTTATGTATGTTGGGGCACAGTCCATTTAAGGAAACGGGTCAGGCTGGTTTGAGTGTTGGACAGAGCAGGAGCCATACCTAACTGTGATACTGCCAGAACTACTGGTTTCTTTGATGCATCTGTAAATGTTGGTGAGAGTCGTAGTGGTTGTGCCAAATTTCCTTAGTCTTCTGAGGAAGTAGAGATGTTGGTGGGCTTTTTTAATTGTACTGTCAGCATGGGATGACCAGGACAGTTTGTTGGTGATCTGGACACCGCGAAACTTAAAGCTCTCAACTATTTCTACTTCACCCCCATTGATGTAGACAGGGGCATGTCCTCCACTATGCTTCCTGAAGTCGATGACTTTGTTTGATCTCCTTTGTTTTGTTGACATTGAGGGAGAGATTATTGGCGTCCCACCAGTTCACCAGATTCTCTATCTCATTCCTTTACTCTCTCTCGTCATTGTTTGAGATCCAACCCACTATGGTCGTGTCGTCAGCAAACTTGAAAAGCCTTCAAAGGCTGACAAAGGTTTTGACATTTCTAGGAAGACTCAGAGACTTGAAAAAATGCATTTTGTTAAAAGATTGGGTCTAAGTGGGCAGCTGTGCAGGAGGGAAGACCGCCCCTCCCCCCACCCCGGTAAAAGTGACTTCTCCTGTCAGTCAGAGGACTTCAAAAGAGTCTTCACACACATGCAGTTTCTTATAGAAAGAAAGGGGAATCCCTTCTGCAGAATGGAGTTCTGCTGTTATTTGAAAGCCTGCCAGGTATCAGGGGCATGGCATGGTGATTCCAGGCAGCTTTCTGATCAAGATCTTCATTCTGGTCTGTGTACTGTGAAAATCTTGAAGTGGCCTGCTCAATTTAATCTCCATACCCCGCCTGGACTAGAACCCAATGATTTTGCAAATATGCAAAGTTGCATTTCACTTCTGGGTAAGAAGCCTGATTCAGCAGCCTCTCGTGATGCAGGAGGACTTTGGTAATGATCCTGACATTTGTGAACCTGGTACAATGGACATCAAAGGGGGTCAAGGGTGCAATGCCCATGTGTATCTCTGCTGCTCCCAGGCTGCAGATGGAGACTCTCCCAAGGGACCTGGGAGGTAGGGGCTTGGGCTGAGGGCAAAGGATTGACCTCGGCACTCTCTCCCCGGATAGGGGTCAGCGGGATGGGAGCCTGATCATAACTATGGAATTGAACTTTATGTGTGCAGGTAAGGTGGATTTGCCATGCTAAATTGACCCTTAGTGTCAGGGGGGGCCTCGCAGGGTAAATACAGGGGGGTTATGGGGTATGGTCTGGGTGGGACAGTCATCAATGCAGGCTCAATGGGCTGAATGGCCTTCTTCCACACTGTAGGGATTCTAAGAAAATCATAGTTCCATGCTTAGCAGCATCACTGTCAAATTACTGTTAAACACAGTATGTAATTCCAAAACATTTGGATTAATCTTCCCAGTGGTTCCTCTACAATAAGGCTAAGAATGAAACAAGTCAATTTTCACAACATGAGATCTAAAATAATCTATCCCTGAGTTGTCTCTTCAACATTTTTCCAGTCTGGTGGCACTGCATAAAACTGTCCTTCAAAAAACGTTAGTCAATGCATATGTTGGATTGGGTGAGGAGGATGGCGGACTCGGAGAGGAGGGTGTCGGACTCGGAGAGGAGGGTGTTGGACTCGGAGAGGAGGGTGTCGGACTGGGTGAGGAGGGTGTCGGACTCGGAGAGGAGGGTGTCGGACTGGGTGAGGAGGGTGTCGGACTCGGAGAGGAGGGTGTCGGACTGGGTGAGGAGGGTGTTGGACTCGGAGAGGAGGGTGTCGGACTGGGTGAGGAGGGCGTCGGACTCGGAGAGGAGGGTGTCGGACTGGGTGAGGAGGGTGTTGGACTCGGAGAGGAGGGTGTCGGACTGGGTGAGGAGGGTGTCGGACTCGGCGAGGAGGGTGTCGGACTGGGTGAGGAGGGTGTCGGACTCGGAGAGGAGGGTGTCGGACTGGGTGAGGAGGGTGTCGGACTCGGAGAGGAGGGTGTCGGACTGGGTGAGGAGGGTGTCGGACTCGGAGAGGAGGGTGTCGGACTGGGTGAGGAGGGTGTCGGACTCGGAGAGGAGGGTGTCGGACTGGGTGAGGAGGGTGTCGGACTCAGTGAATTTAAGTCTGAAATGAATATTTTGTCTTGGTATCTGGCCTTTTCTTACATCTACTTTCTTCTCAGGATTCTCTGACTGATGCGGAAATGATTGAACTGTTTGGAAATGTTGGAGAACGCTGAGATATATTCAATTTAATCACGATCATTTGGTTCAGGTTAGATTCAATTCAAGTCTGATAGTTTAAAGAATCTGCAGTTTTGTATCAAATCAAGGCCAGATTTCATTTTAAGATATAAATTGGTAAACAGTGGATGGAAGTGCAGAAATGGTTGTCTTTCGAAGGAGGGGTGAGGTTGTATTGGCAGTTTCAAATCTCAAGATTTTTAACAGTAAATGGTCTTTTGTAAATTTAAATGTGGGTTGCAATTTACAATTCCAGCATGACAACATGTAGAGTCCTGAGACACTGCTGCCTCTGAGACTCAGTGTTTAGAAAAATGCGCAGAGGAGGCTGCAAAGCAAAATAAATGAAAAATACCAATCACAAAGGAGCACAGAGAGAGATTTCCAGCTGTGACTTATTAAATTCATGTAGCAGAGTGCTGAGGAATGTAGCTGATGTTTTCTGGAGAATAAAATATTTATTAAATTCAATATCAACAAGCTCCAACATCCTTTGCTTCATTCTCAGGAGTAGGCGTTCGTGGAAAGGCCAACATTTATTGCCCATCGCTCGTTACCCGTGAAGAGGTGGTAGTCAGTTCTCTCATCAGCAGCTACATGGAGTGATCTGATGCAACTGAGTGTGTTGTCAGGCCAATTCACAGGGTGTCAAGTGTTAACCACATGCTTGCGGAATTGGAGTCTCATATACGCTGGGGTTAGATAAAGGTGGCAGGTTTTCTTCCCAAAAGGACATTAGTGAATCAGTCACACTTTTACAACAAACCAACAGTGTCATGTTCACTTTTACTAATGCACATTTTAAAGAAAAATATTTCAACAATCCCAAACTGTAATAGAGAGATTTGACCTCGTGTAATGTAGCATTGTTCGCACAAGCCTCTGGAGTACATTTCCATTAATATAACCTTATCACTCTCGCTGCAAATGTAGCTCCATTGTAAATATTTAACCATCCACAAACTCAAACATGCTTGGCTCACTGATTACAGTGTACTGGGCTTGAGCTAAGATTTCTCCTTTCAGACTAGATACTTCAATATCCCTCAGTCTATTCCACAAAATCCGACCTCGGATTTTCTCACCTTTGAAATCTCCTTTATAGACATGAGCAACAGAATCACATTCAAATTGTTAATTTTGCTCAGTGAAGATGAGGCTGTAACCAGGAGGAAATGAAAGATGTCAAGTTGGGAGAACTGTTCGGTGATTTCTGATGAGGCTTACCTTGGATCCTGATTAGCTCTGCATGGAAAACAATTACGGAGTTTTACTCTGTATCTAACCCAATGCTGTACCTGTCCTGGGAGTGTTTGATGGGGACAGTGTAGAGGGAGTTTTACTCTGTATCTAACCCCATGCTGTACCTGTCCTGGGAGTGTTTGATGGGGATAGTGTAGAGGGAGATTTACTCTGTATCTAACCCTTTGCTGCACCTGTCCTGGGAGTGTTTGATGGGGACAGTGTAGAGGGAGTTTTACTCTGTATCTAACCTCATGCTGTACCTCTCCTGGGAATATTTGATGGGGGCAATTTATATTTTATTATTAAGGAGAAGAAAATGTCACCCATTTAAGATATACAAGAATCAAAATAGGAAAACTGACAGGCCAGTCTTCCTTTCCTAGATTTTAATCATCACCCTTTCAAAGAGAAATGTAAAAGGAGCTGTACCCTACCTCACATTAATGCCCAGCCCCTTTGCAATTGTACACAACTCATTTTAATATCCAATCTCACAGAGTCTGTATGCAGCACATGTCAGTGTTCAATCCCAGTTACTCAGCAGGTTATATAATGAAGATTGAGCACTGCTGCAGGCTACCAGGCAGCAACACATCAGTGGGAATTCATTCAAATAGCTGTGGGGGTGGAGGCTGCATGTGGGGGGGAGGTTGAGAGAGCTGGATTGCGACTGACACCTTATAGCTATGTTGTTCCTAGCAACCAACCAACCAACCTTATATTACCATAACAACCAATTTCCATTTATTCCTGTACTCCCAGTTTATGAGTTACAGGGGTAACAGCTGATCAAGAAATCAGAGATGGAGAGTCATAATATATTAACCAGTGTCTTAGAGTATGATCCTCATGGCACAGAAGAAGCCTATTTCGCCCATCAAGTTGATGATCAATCTAGATGGTCCCATTGCCCCACTCTATTCCTGCAGTGGCAAATTTATTTCCCTCAAGCTCCCATCCAAATTCCATTTGAAATCATTAATCCTCTTCATCATAGAATCATAGAAACCCGACAGTACAGAAAGAGGCCATTTGGCCCATCGAGTCTGCACCGAACACAATCCCACCCAGGCCCTACCCCCACATCCCTACACATTTTACCCGCTAATCCCTCTAATCTACACATCCCAGGGCACTGAGGGGCAATTTTAGCATGGCCAATCAACCTAACCCGCACATCTTTGGACTGTGGGAGGAAACCGGAGCACCCGGAGGAAACCCACGCAGACACGAGGAGAATGTGCAAACTCCACACAGACAGTGACCCAAGCCGGGAATCGAACCCAGGTCCCTGGAGCTGTGAAGCAACAGTGCTAACCACTGTGCTACCGTGCCGCCCTCTTCACGTACCCCACCATTGTGAGCAGTGAGTTCCATGTCATCATCAGTCACTGCATCAAAAAGTTCTTCCTTACGTTCTGTCGTGTATTATAATGATATATAAATTCTCCAATCACTCATAAAGGATTGTGAAAACACTGTATGGTTTTATTTGTTAATTCTGGGCACGTGTGAAGAGATTTACATGGGCAGAAAGTTTGATGACATCAGAGCTGAAGAGCTGTGTGTGTGTGCTTTGTTGAAAGTAAAATTGATACTAAAACTGATCGCATGACATACTTCCTTTCTAATGATGTCTTGTGCAATCCCTTAAAGGCACATCACATCACATTCCCCATATCACTTTCCCAAAAGCTTACATATATATCCCCTAGTGCTTGTACCATCAGCTATTCTTGGTCTATCTTATTCAAACCTATCATAGGAAAGGATCTTCTGGTTGCACCAAAGTCAACGGGGATTTCAATGGATTGCCACATCTGCTGCTGGAAAACCCTCCACGGTGGGGAGGGGAGGTCTCAACAATAATCTCGTTCACTTCTATCAAATCCCCCCTCATTATTCTTTGCTCCAACAAGAACAACCCCGGCTTCTCCAATCTTAACCTTGAAGCTAAAATCCCTCATCCCTGGAACCATTCTGGTAAATCTCTTCTGGACCCTCTCAAAAACCGTCACATCCTTCCTAAAGTGTGGTGACCAGAACTGGATGCATACTCTAGCTGTGGTCTAACTAGTGCTTTCTAAAGCTTCAGTACGAATTATTTGTTTTTGTACTCAATATCACTTTTTATGCAGCTAAAGACCCCAGGTCTACACTCTCTATATGTCCTGCCACCTTCAAAGACTGGTGCACTCGAACCTTTGGATCACTCCATCCTTGCACTCTAGAACTTCAAGCCTCAAGTCCCTCCTGCCAAAATATATCCCTCACAATTCTCTGTATTAAATTCCATCTCCAACTTTGCCTATTCTGCTGGCCTATCTGTGTCCTGTTCTACTTGATTGATATCATCCTCACTGTCTGCCATACCTGCGTATTTGGTATAATTGGTAAATTTTGATATTTTACCCTGTATTCCAAGATTAAAATCATTTATAAGCTGTGGTCCCAGCACTGATGCAGAGGGAACATTACTACCTACCATCCTCCAGTCTGAAAAACAAGCCATTTGCTATGACTCACTATTTTCTATCCTTAGGGCAATTTCTTTCAAACCAATACTGACTATCCTATCACTTGAGGCTCAATTTCGTTAAACATCCTTTTATGTGATATTTTGTCAAAATTCTTAAAACCCATAGAGACAACGGTATTCCTTTCATCATCCTTCTCAGTTACCTAATCAAAAAAGTTCACTTTGATAAGTCAAATGTATTTGGTTTTGAAAATCCATACTGACTCTCCTTAATTAACTCAAATCTCTCCAAGTGCCTGTTAACTTTTTCTAAAAAAAATTTAGATGATTATTTCTAAAATCTTATCCACTATGGTTGTTAAACTGACTGGCCCACAGTGACTAGAATGTCCTTGCAACCTTTCCCATTCCAATTCCATCCCTACAGATGATTGGAAGATGGATAAAATCAAGCCCTTCCACTTTCTTTAACAATGTGAAAAGCAAATTGACCAGACTAGGTGCCTTATCCACTCCCTTCATAGCCAATCTTCCCAGCAGCTACCTGCTATCAACTTTCACTTACCTGCTACCTCTAACATTTCTGCTTCTGCTGACATTTTGTCAGATTCTTCCTCCTTAGTGAACACCGATACAAGATGCTCAGTAAGTGTTCCGGACTTGCCCTGCACCTCAATTCATGTATCACCTTCTTTGTTGCTATTAGGTCCCACTCTGTCCCTTACTTCCTGCCTAGTATTTCCGTACCAGTAACAGATATTCGGGTTCCCTTTTTAGGTTAAATGCCATTCTATTCATATATTCTCTGTTTGCCAATCTTCTTTTTCTCTTCACTTCACTTTTTGACCTGGTTCTCGCTTGATGAAGTCACCTGACATGTAAATACATCCTTATTTTGTTTCATCATATTTTCTACTTCCTTCATCACCCCAAGGAGCTCTATTTTTGGCTCCTTTATCGTTTAATCTTGTTGGAATGTGCCCTGCATGTATCTGAAATGTCCCTTTCTCAATGATCATCAGTTATTCCGTTACAGTCTTTCTGTCAAATATTGATTCCAATTTACCCTGGCTAGAACCCCTCTCATCCCATTGAAGTCAACCCTCCAACAATTTAGAAGTTCTAATTGAGATTGCTCCTTGCTGTTCTCCCATTATTAATCTGAACCATATGACTTTTACTGAAGAGTTCTTTTGCAGGCTCTTGGTCCAAATCATTCAGTAGTACTAGGCTTAACAATTCTACCTCCTGTACTATCCAAATTCTCACTCCGTAAAGAGAGAAATGGAAGGAACATTATTGACATACCATTGGGTTACAGAGAAAGAGAATAAACAGCTTATGTATCACTTTGCAAATAAAACTGATGAGAAGTTGGGACTGAGGTAAGGCATTTTGGCAGCTGGGATATAAAATGTTGCAACTTATTCATGTAAGGAGCAGGAATGTATGTGCATTTAGAACGGAACAATCTCATTAGTGACAGACAGCATGGTTTTGTAAGAGGGAGGTCGTGCCTTACAAATTTGGTGGAGTTTTTTGAGGAAGTGACAAAAACGGTTGATGAAGGAAGGGCCGTGGATGTCGTCTATATGGATTTCAGTAAGGCATTTGACAAAGTCCCACATGGCAGGTTGGTTAAGAAGGTTAAGGCTCATGGGATACAAGGAGAAGTGGCTCGATGGGTGGAGAACTGGCTTGGCCATAGGAGACAGAGGGTAGTGGTCGAAGGGTCTTTTTCCGGCTGGAGGTCTGTGACCAGTGGTGTTCCGCAGGGCTCTGTACTGGGACCTCTGCTATTTGTGATATATATAAATGATTTGGAAGAAGGTGTAACTGGTGTAATCAGCAAGTTTGCGGATGACACAAAGATGGCTGGAATTGCGGATAGCGAAGAGCATTGTCGGGCAATACAGCAGGATATAGATAGGCTGGAAAATTGGGCGGAGAGGTGGCAGATGGAATTTAATCCGGATAAATGCGAAGTGATGCATTTTGGAAGAAATAATGTCGGGAGGAGTTATACAATAAATGGCAGAGTCATCAGGAGTATAGAAACACAGAGGGACCTAGGTGTGCAAGTCCACAAATCCTTGAAGGTGGCAACACAGGTGGAGAAGGTGGTGAAGAAGGCATATGGTATGCTTGCCTTTATAGGACGGGGTATAGAGTATAAAAGCTGGAGTCTGATGATGCAGCTGTATAGAACGCTGGTTAGGCCACATTTGGAGTACTGCGTCCAGTTCTGGTCACCGCACTACCAGAAGGACGTGGAGGCATTGGAGAGAGTGCAGAGAAGGTTTACCAGGATGTTGCCTGGTATGGAGGGTCTTAGCTATGAGGAGAGATTGGGTAGACTGGGGTTGTTCTCCTTGGAAAGACGGAGAATGAGGGGAGATCTAATAGAGGTATACAAGATTATGAAGGGTATAGATAGGGTGAACAGTGGGAAGCTTTTTCCCAGGTCGGAGGTGACGATCACGAGGGGTCACGGGCTCAAGCTGAGAGGGGCGAAGTATAACTCAGATATCAGAGGGACGTTTTTTACACAGAGGGTGGTGGGGGCCTGGAATGCGCTGCCAAGTAGGGTGGTGGAGGCAGGCACGCTGACATCGTTTAAGACTTACCTGGATAGTCACATGAGCAGCCTGGGAATGGAGGGATACAAACGATTGGTCTAGTTGGACCAAGGAGCGGCACAGGCTTGGAGGGCCGAAGGGCCTGTTTCCTGTGCTGTACTGTTCTTTGTTCTTTGAATGTCACAGGTCATAGACTTTAAAGTTTTGGATGTGCCCATGATGAATTGTTCATTCAATAAGAAGACTTGGATTGATGTAAGAACATAAGAATTAGGCTCAGGAGTAGGCCATTTGGCCCCTCGAGCCTGTCCTACCATTCAACAAAATGATGGCCAATCTGATTGTGATCTTCAGTCTATTTTTCTTCTTCAGAGATCAAAAATTTATTGAACTCAGCATTAAATATATTCAATGACCCAACCCTCACTGCTTTCTGTGGAAGAGAATTCCAGAGACTAACAACTCTGAGAAGAAAAAATTCTCATCTCCATCTTAAGTGGAAGATCCTTTATTTGTGAACTGTGCCAACTAATTCTAGATTCATCCACAAAGAGGAAACATCCTCTCAGCATCCAGCCTGTCAAGCCCACTCAAAATCTGATATGTTTCAATAATATCACCTCTCATTCTTGTAAACTTCAATGAGTAAATGCCCAACCAGCTCAACCTTTCCTTGAAGATAACCCTTTAAAGAATCAGTCTAGTCTGAACTTTTCAACTGATGTAGCAATGCAATTCACAGGATGATGTAAGTGTCAAGCAACCAGTGATTGGAAGAAGGAGGTCATATGATGAAACCACCTGCAATATATTAAACCAATGTTGACAGTTAACTGTAAGGTAGTAACATACATCCCTTTCATGGAGATAATTGGAAAATAAATGTCAGAGGGGAGATGAGAGGTATTTGCTTGTTGTGATCTGGAATGTGCCACCTCAAGTGGAGGTAGAAACAGATTCAATCGTAACTTTGAAGATTAAAGACTTCAAAAGACTTGGATAAAGACTTTGAAATGTGAAATTCACAGGGTTTAAGGAAATAACAGGAGGATTGAGCCTAGTTCAATCTTTCAAAGAATTGGTACAAGCATGATGGACTAAATAATCCTGAAGCCTATGAATTATGGAATCCTAAGTGCAGAAGGAGGCCATTCGGCTCATCAAGTCTGCACTAACCCCAATCCAACCCAGGCCCTATCCCCATAACCCCATGCATTTACCCTAGCTAGTCCCCTTGACACTAAGGGGCAATTTTAGCATGGCCAATCCACCTAACACGCACATGTTTGGACTGTGGGAAGAAGCCAGAGCACCCGGAGGAAACCCACGCAGACATGGGCAGAAAGTGAAAATTCCACACAGACAGTGACCCAAGCCGGGAATCGAACTTAGGTCCCTGGCGCTGTGAGGCATCAGTGCTAACTAATGTGCCACTGTGCTGCTCTTTCTGTCCTGTGATGTCACAAGGAACCAGGTGCTGAAGTAGCGGTATTTCCGATACTTGTTCCTCTATTTTCTACATTGCATCTGTCCCTCACTCAACATGGCTGCCAAGTACACCCAGCCAAGATGGCCACCAGCAATCCCAAAAGGAACTGATGACCTTCAACCTGGAAGTGTTTCCATGTCAATCTTGGCGATGAGGTTCAATTATATTATGAGTCAGGTTAGAAATTCCAAAGTACTTTATGGAGACCGCCCGAACCATAAGTTTTGTATCTTGAATTTGGCTAGGATGAGCATGATATGTTTCACTTTAGGTATGATTCAGTAACCCACTAGAGAGCTTTTATCAAACAAAGTTTATTTAAGAATATAGTTAACGTGTATAGAAAGAAAATTAGCAATACCTTTTATCAATTACAAACAAAAAAGCTGAAAGAAAACAACCACAATAATGTATTAACCCCTAATTGAATATTCAAGCTACTCCAACAAACCAAAACCTTTCATGGACCCCTTTCACAGGCATAGATTCACAGCATAGATTAAAATCTCACTTGACTGGAATTGAGTCTTTTCGAAGACTGCACTTTCATTCCGGAAGGCAAAACATTGCCTTGACAACCAACAGAATTTACAAATAAAACAGGGAGACAAAGACTTCAGCTTCTTTCTTGTTTGATGCCCCTGCTAAAACTTAAAACTAAACTGCAGCCTCAGAATTCTCAAAACTGGAAAGAAAGAAACCTGTCCAAAAACACATGACCTTTCTCCTACCAATGTGCCTCACAAATTTGATTGAATTTTTTGAGGAGGTAACTAAGCGTGTTGATGAAGGTAGGGCAGTTGATGTCATATACATGGATTTTAGTAAGGCGTTTGATAAAGTCCCCCATGGTCGGTTTATGATGAAAGTGAGGAGGTGTGGGATAGAGGGAAAGTTGGCAGATTGGAAAGGTAATTGGCTATCTGATCGAAGTCATGATGTGGAGATGCCGGCGTTGGACTGGGGTAAGCACAGTAAGAAGTCTCACAACACCAGGTTAAAGTCCAACAGGTTTATTTGGTAGCAAATACCATAAGCTTTCGGAGCAATGCTCCTTCGTCAGATGGAGTGGTCTCTGTTCTCAAACAGGGCACAGACACAGAAATCAAATTACAGAATACTGATTAGAATGCAAATCTCTACAGCCAGCCAGGTCTTAAATGCACAGACAATGTGGGTGGAGGGAGCATTCAACACAGGTTAAAGAGATGTGTATTGTCTCCAGACAGTACAGCTTGTGAAATTGTGCAAGTCCAGGAGTCAAGCTGTGGGGGTTACTGATAATGTGACATAAATCCAACATCCCGGTTTAGACCGTCCTCATGTGTGCGAAACTTGGCTATCAGTTTCTGCTCAGTGACTCTGCGCTGTCGTGTGTCGTGTCTCCAAGGCGGCCTTCACACTTTTCCACATTAAACTCCATTTGCCACCTCTCAGCCCAGCTCTGCAGCTTATCTATGTCCCTCTGTAACCTGCAACATCCTTCCACACTGTCCACAACTCCACCGACTTTAGTGTCATCCACAAATTTACTAGCCCATCCTTCTACGCTCTCATCCAGGTCATTTATAAAAATGACAAACAGCAGTGGCCCCAAAACAGATCCTTGCAGTACACCACTAGTAACTGAACTCCAAGATGAACATTTCCCATCAACCACCCCCCTCTGTCTTCTTACAGCTAACCAATTTCTGATCCAAACCGCTAAATCACCCTCAATCCTGTGTGTCCGTATCTTCTGCAATAGCTTATCGTGGGGAACCTTATCAAATGCTTTATTGAAATCCATATACACCACATCAACTGCTTTACCCTCATTCACCTCTTTGGTCACCTTCTCAAAGAACGCAATAAGGTTTGTGAGGCACGACCTACCCTTCACAAAACCATGTTGACTATCCCTAATCAAATTATTCCTTTCTGGATGATTTTAAATCCTATCTCTTATAATCCTTTCCAAAACTTTGCCCACAACAGAAGTAAGGCTCACTGGTCTATAATTACCAGAGTTGTCTCTACTCCCCTTCTTGAACAAGGGGACAACATTTGCTATCCTCCAGTCTTCTTGCACTATTCCTGTAGACAATGACGACATAAAGATCAAAGCCAAAGGCTCTGCAATCTCCTCCCTAGCCTCTCAGAGAATCCTAGGATAAATCCCATTTGGCCCAGGGGACTTATCTATTTTCACACTTTCCAGAATTGCTAACACCTCCTCCTTATGAACCTCAATCCCATCTAGTCCAATAGCCTATATCTCAGTACTCCCCTCGACAACATTGTCTTTTTCCTGTGTGAATACTGACGAAAAATATTCATTTAGCGCCTCTCCTATCTCTTCGGACTCCACGCACAACTTCCCACTATGTCCTTGACTGGCCCTAATCTTATCCCAGTCGTTCTTTTATTCCTGACATACCTATAGAAAGCTTTAGGGTTTTCCTTGATCCTACCTGCCCTCTGAAATGGAGGGCAGTTAGGGGTGGGCAATAAATGCTGGCCCAGCCAGTGAAGCCCATATCCCGTAAAATAATAAATGAAAGATATCTTTGCTCAATTAAACTGGCTCCTTTAGCTGTTCCTGTTTTAGTTCCCCCACAGTTGGCAGCCTTGCCTTTAACTGCAAAGTTTCTAAATTCTAGAATATCCTCCCTAAGCATCCTTGCCCGTCTACCTCATTATCTTCTTTTAAAACATACCTCTTGACCAAGTTTTTGGTAATTTGTCCCAATATCTCCATATATGGTTTGTTACATTTGGTTTTATAATGTTCTATGAAACAGCTTGGGACGCCCAAATCTCTTTTGCCTTCACAGTGTTACTTTCTTCCTGAAGGTACCAAGAAGAATAACATTTTCAGGTTATTTAATGAATCATCTTTTCTAGTCACCTACACGCATACTGGTTAGAGGGAGAAGAGTATTCAAATGATCAATCTACTATCATGGACACCACCCATCTATTTAATGTCTTTCTACAACCCGATCACAGACTCTATCCATCCATTAAATAACATCAAGGGAGGTTGTGTCTAAATATTCTCCAATTGCAAAAGATAACCAACAGAAACTCCAGAATACGAATAAGGTTAAAAATCTGTTAGCACTAGTCATTTTCTATTACAAGGGTCCTATGTTAGTTGTTTGAGGAAAAGTACAGAAATGATAGTAATAACAGGGAGAAAGAGATCCTGAGATTGCTATGTGTGGGGGCAGAGAATAAAGAGTTTATTATGTGGTGGGAATGCGAGGGTAAGTGTTCACTGACAATAAATCAATCAATATATTAAAAACCCTGGAAGAAAGAACAATACAGCTCAACAAAGTTCAGATGGTTAGAGATTATACAAACTTAAGTTGCAATCTGTGGAATGTAGAAGGTCAGACAGTGATTTCATCAAATTTTCAATATTTAAAAGGGAACAGTTGGACTCCATTGCACACATACACACACGCACACACTCTGCTCCATCACACACACACTCTGCCCCATCACACACACACTCTGCTCCATCACACACACACTCTGCTCCATCACACACACACACACACACTCTGCTCCATCACACACACACTCTGCCCCATCACACACACACTCTGCTCCATCACACACACACTCTGCTCCATCACACACACACTCTGCTCCATCACACACACACACTCTGCTCCATCACACGCACACACACACTCTGCTCCATCACACACACACTCTGCCCCATCACACACACATACACACTCTGCTCCATCACACACACACTCTGCCCCATCACACACACACTCTGCCCCATCACACACACACTCTGCCCCATCACACACACACTCTGCTCCATCACCCACACACTCTGCCCCATCACACACACACACACACGCACGCACACACACTCTGCCCCATCACACACACACACACACTCTGCTCCATCACCCACACACTCTGCCCCATCACACAAACACACACACTCACACACACACACACACACTCTGCCCCATCACACACACACACACACTCTGCACCATCACACACACACAAACTCTGCACCATCACACACACACTCTGCCCCATCACACACACACACACACGCACGCACACACACTCTGCCCCATCACACACACACACACACTCTGCTCCATCACCCACACACTCTGCCCCATCACACAAACACACACACTCACACACACACACACACACTCTGCCCCATCACACACACACACACACTCTGCACCATCACACACACACAAACTCTGCACCATCACACACACACTCTGCCCCATCACACACACACACGCACACACACTCTGCCCCATCACACACACACACACTCTGCTCCATCACCCACACACTCTGCCCCATCACACACACACACACGCGCGCGCGCACACACACTGCTCCATCACACACACACATACCCACAAACTGCTCCATAACACACACACAAACTCTGCTCCATCACACACACACACACACACACACACACAGTCTGCTCCATCACACACACGCACACACACTCTCCCCATCACACACACACACACACTCTCTACCCCATCACACGCACACACACACACACTCTGCTCCATCACCCACACACTCTGCCCCATCACACAAACACACACACACACACACACACACGCGCACACACACTGCTCCATCACACACACACACACACACACACTCACAAACTGCTCCATAACACACACACAAACTCTGCTCCATCACACACACACACACACACACACAGTCTGCTCCATCACACACACGCACACACACTCTCCCCCATCACACACACACACACACACTCTCTACCCCATCACACACACACACACACACACTCTGCCCCATCACACACACACACACACTCTGCCCCATTACACACACACACTCTGCCCCATTACACACACACACACACACTCTACTCCATCTCACACACACACACACACACACTCTCTGCCCCATCACACGCACACACACACACTCTACTCCATCTCTCACACACACACACACACTCTGCTCCATCACACACACACACGCTTTGCTCCATCACACACACACACACACTCTGCTCCATCACACACACACACACACAC